>NW_025318726.1:0-240000 GCF_018153725.1 Drosophila mojavensis | reverse complement strand
AGCAATAGGTTTTGTGGTCCATTTTTTGTTCGGCCTCTGTTCGCTGTATCGGTTTACGTTTTTGGGCATTGCCGCATCGCCCTGCATTGTTCCGCAGTTAACTGGGGGGCAAGGTGCAGAGGTCCATCGATTGTGAGCGTACCGTATGCGTTTTTATTCACAGCTCGTGCTCTATTGATGCGTTTTAGATTGTTCCACTGGGCAGTTGCTTTGTTGGCCATTGGGAATTGTTGCGGTTTTTTCAGCTAGACCCAAACGGTTTAATTTAAGTGAATCGGACTTGGCCCAAACTGAATAAATCGACAGCTCACAAGGCGTTGAAAAGGGATACCAACGATTTTTATTGCAGTTTGATTTGTGGACAATTTATTTAAACTACTTGGAGGAGCATCGTGAAATTTAATTTGACAATTTTTAATTAAAATTTGTTGCCATTCCTTAAGTTTCTTTTGAAATACTTGGATTACTCTGCGGGGTATGGTGACTCTCTTTTTTTGTGCGTTTCTCAAGGCAAAGGAGCCTTACAAGAAGTAGTTTCTGATGTACCTTCTCCTTCTCCTCATTTTTCGTGCTCTTAGGCGTGCTTTGTACTTTTTGCTACATCAATTTCCAATTACGTGGACTCTGTGTCGCATCGGAGCGAAATCAATAAACTGTACACAAAACGCTGATGGATGCCTGTATAAGAACTATATGTCAGCTCGACACCTTGAGGTTAAATCGAGTAGCACAAAAAGCGTCAGCCAGTCAAACGCATGGCCAACATGTGCAATTTAACCTTAGACTCCTAATGCCGGCTGCTGTCGGGGCAGGGGGCGGACACCAGTGCGAAAGATACAGAGCGTAAAACAACAAAAACCCCCGTTCGGGGAGGCAGGGGGCAGGTCAAAAATAATGGCAGAGCGAAACAATTTCACCAGCACTTAGCCATTTAAACCCTAACTGAACCGAAAGCGCACGTATGACCCCGGAATGTGGAGCAGCCAAAGCAAAAACCCCAAAAAAAAAAAAAAAAAATGAAGCCCCCCGAATACAGAAGCATGAGAACACTGAGACAAAGCGTAAGCGCGTGTGAGAATTGAACGGGGTGTTAACTTAAGATTTGGCAGGGGCTTGTGTTCGCACCAACCGAAAAAAAATGGAAGAAATGGAGGGGCCAGAAAGGGGCTAACCGCAAAGGGTTTAAATTTATAACCAACGCGCTGGGCGCTGGACGAAGGACGAAGGACGAAGAGCGAAGGGCGTTATGTGGGGGCGTCGCTAACAAGCAGCAAAATGAAAGCCACTGCGAAATGCATTTTCAAAGTTGTTGCGCGGCGCAAAAACTGTGTCGCCCGCTCGTGTGACGGCGACGATTTGAGGTCCTGACCCCGCCTGCCATGCTGTGGCATATACTCTTTCCATTTTTTTTTTTTTTTCATTCATGTGCTCTGGTCAGCTGGCGCCCAGTTTGATATAGCAACTGCAAAAATGGCAGCTCACCTTAACGGGCAACTCAACTGAACTGAACGCTGAATAGTTTTTGCTGCTAGTGAAAAAGAAAAAGAAAAACTTGTCACATGTGCAACGCAACATTTCCTCTGTGTGTTTAGGTCTGTCTGTGTGTGTGGGCCATGCACCCTCAACCTCTCTGTTTTCTCTTTCTCTCCCTCTAAATCTGTGTGTGTGTGTGTGTAGCTTTTGGTCGAATTTCAAATGTTGCTTACTCTGCTGAATAGTTGGACATTTGGACATTGCATGTGTCGAGTTGGTCTTTTTCCACTTTTCCTACACTGCCAAAGGGTCCCAACAATTTGCCAATGAATGTGCGCAAATAAAAAACTTAGTTTTGAACTTTTTTATGATAATTTCTTGAGGGCATGAAGTCTTCGACTTGTGCCCCATTTGCACTGCTGCTCTTTCGAATTCCCCAGCCCTCGTTTTCGGCTGACAATCAGTGCTGGCAGCGACACTGAGTGAGGCTGCCATACACTAACAGCTATTTGCCACACTATTATTAAACCTATAAATTTCGGACAGCACCTGTGCAGCACACGTGTCGCATTAACAGCAACAACACAAAGTGGCTTAATCTGAGCGACACGCAAATCTCGTATATTTTTTTCCCCCTATTTATGCTGCTGCTCCTGCTCCTCCTCCTCCTGCTGCTGCTGGCAGCTGTTTGAGCATTCGCAGCAGCTAGCAATATTTTGCGCATTTTACAAATGTACATTAGTTCTTGTTGAGTGTATTTTAGTTGAGTTCAGAGCGACGAACGTGATTTGCCTTGGGAATTAAATTGTAGAATTAAATGTTGTTAAGTGTTAGCAAATTGTTGCCTTTAAAATTATTTGTATATAAATTCTCTAATTAACGATTGCCCTTAATAATTTGTAGTTAAATTGTGCAATATAATTAATAATTTAAATATACTTTCATAAATAATTTGTTAACCTGATTGAAAATCGATAGACTTAAATATATATTTATGCAAACAATACATATTCAATACGTACTTTTAGGTTTGATGATATTAAATATTTGAATTGACAAATTGCTGTCCCATTTTTGTTCAAATTTAATTTTAAATTTTAATTAATAGTGAGCCTGTACACTATATAAAATTATTAAATTAAATATATGGCATTTGTAATACATGTATTATTAAAATTTGGTATATATATTTTATATATTATAAGTTTATTAATATTAACAACGTGTTGCTCTTAATAATATGTTCTACCATTGATTAAGAATTTATCCAACAAAAGAAAGGTATTGTTGCCCTACATCGTCTACATGATTAAAAAAAAAAAAAAAAAAAAAAAAAAAAAAAAAAAAACTATAGGCTCAAATATATTGAAAATAAAAAATGAATGTTATTAATAAGTGATAAAAGGATTAAAATCTAGTTAAAAATTGATAGACTTAACAATATCGAAAAATTGTAAAATTGATCCATTTCCATATATAAATAAAATGCTTGCATATATATAGAGCTTACGTATTTATTTTATTTTATTTTTATTTACTTTTTTTTTTTATAATTCATAAATCATTTATGGTGTACAATAACTTTGACTAAAGTTTAATATATTCATAACTTACCTTAAGCTTACCAATATTATAAAATATAAACGAGATATAATATTGCTTGTAGAACATGAATCGAGCAGTAGCTGGCAAAGCAAATCAGACAAACGTCAGTCCAACTGCAACCAGCCAAAATAAATGCAAGTCAAATAGCTGCCTAGAATGGACATGAAAGCGTGTGTGTATAGATTTAGGTGCGTATGTGTGTGTGCGTGTGTGTGAGTACAAATAAGAATTGGATATCGCAAGCTTAAATTTTGGATAGTCCAGCTCGTCTCCTTCTGTCTGCTTATTGCAGCAGAGAACACTATCGAGTTTTGCTGCTGTTGCTGCTGCTGCTTCTGCTGCTGCTGCTGCTCCTGCTGCTGCTGCTTCTGTGGGTTGTAGAACATAGAAAACGCAATGTTAGACAGACCAATAGACAGACCAGATACAGCACGCAATGTCTGCCTGTCTGTCTGTCTGTCTGTCTGACTGCTCCCCAACAGCAACATACACACACGCACACAAACAAGTGCGTATGTGTGTGTGTGCGTGTGCGTGTGCAGTGTGTAAAGTACTTTTTCTTGCTGTCTTGTTCACTAGCTGGGTTTTTCCTTATCGGAAACGAGCTTATTCCGTTCAATGAACTGCAAAATATTGTTTACCTCTGGCTGCCTCTGCCGTCCCCTCCGCAGCAAGCAACTACAAATTGCGTATACGTTTCGTTTTTCCGTATGGCACTCCTGTTGCACACAGACTTTTTTTTTATTTTTTTTATTCTCTGCTGCTGCGCATTGACATAGCATTTTGATAAATTTTTATGAGATGACCGTTTGAGACGGCTGCTGAATTTGTCATTAGCGCATAAGAAGATAGTTTTCCACATTACTCATGCGCCCCGCTGGCTGCCAGTGTCAAGCGAGCTCTGCTTGGGCTCAGATCAACCAATTTCCGTGCCTGCAGATGCTGTGGCAAATATTTAAAAAATTCCTTATGGGTCGCCCGGCCAACTTTTAATTTGGAGCGCATTTGTGGCTTGGATGTCCGCATTTTTCTGTCACTGGCCACAACACACAGACAAATGCCACAGCCGGCAGAAGAGCAGGCGGAACGTTTCACAAACACGACATTTGACATATTTTGGGCTGAGAACTTTGCTACCCTTCTCAATTAGGCTGACGTTGCGTATGCGTAATGTGTGGTCAGAAGGGAATGGCCGAAATAAAAACTAAATGCGCAAAAACTATTATGACGATGACAAAAAGCTTAGCATGTGCGTTACTTTTGAGTTTTGTCAAAGCAAAAAGCAAAGTAGCAATCCAAAAGCCTTTGTCAAAGTCGGAAAAAAACTGTTATTTATAAGCATTTACAGCCATGAAGAATGAAGTAAGAACAATGGGAAAAGTTGAAATAAAAGATAAAAATATAGCTTGATACTTTATATAAAATAAAAATATAAGCAGAATATTCAGGATTAAATATGCAAACATTCATTGAAAGAAAAATAATAATTGAAAATGCATTATTTGAATAATTCATCGGCATTCGTTCCATAATATGATTTAGCTTATTTTTATTGCTTTTATTTGGGTATATTCTCCATGGTAGCTTCTATACATTTCCACCTTTCGATGGAGATCTGTTAGCATAGTTTTTTAGCTGGGCTGCGATTGAATATGAAACTATTTTGATGTAGGCGAAAAAGGCTTAAGCTTTAATGGAAAACTTTGGGTATTTTTCTAGGGCCAAGAGCTGTCTGAACTCCAAGAATATTTGTGGTTAAAATGCAGGGCAAGTTCTCAAAAAATTAACATATTATTAGGCATATTCCTGGTCAAGTACTCCGCATTTGTTGGCTCTACGCTCTACGACTTTATCTGAAACGATAATTTTATTGGACATTAAAAACAGAAACGTGACGGCACATCAACGCCAGTTACATAATATTAAAAGGCTATACAAATGTCACATAAAAAATGAATGAAACAAAAGAAAAACAGAAGAAACAACAATCTTGGGGAAGGGCAGCTCCACCGAGTGTAACACGAGGCCAAAACTTGGCGGCGGCTGCGTGCCTGCAATGAAATCATAACAGCAATGGCAGCAAACTTGGCCAACAAACACATACACACACATCTGTACACATGTGTGTATATATGCCAGATAAGTATCGCATATCCACACCTATCGTGGCCATCAGTCATAAACTACTGAAGGAGCTGGCTGTTTGGCATATGTCCACGGCGGGACGATCGACTTTGCTTAACGCCGACATGACATAAAACGTAAATGGCATAAAATGCTATAATGTGCCGTTACTTGTAAGATAAACAATAACAAACCGTTGACTTGTTTCTTATGGCCGCCCAGAAGACAAAAGGCCGACTCCGCTTCCAAGTTATAAGTCAGGCCAAGCATGTTACATGCAAGAGCCACAGTCGCAGTCGCAGTCGCAGTCGCAGTCTCAGTCAGAGTCGTAGTCAAAGTCAGATCTGGGTGCTGAGACCTCCCCGAAAACCGGAACAAGACACGAGCAACGTTTGGCCAATTGATGCACGACCGTACTCCACATGCTGATGCCACGGCGCCCCACGTGCGTGTCCCCGTTCGTGGAACATGGCAGCTGACGTGACTGGATATGAAGTTCTCATGCGACTGTTGGATTTCAAGTATTTTTTTTCGACGTTTTCTTCAGCCATGCCTTATTTATTTTACATTCAATTAATATTTTCTGCTATGGGCATAGTTTATAAAATATTTATGAGACAAACAAATGGATAAATAAGGCAAAAATAAATTGTAAAATATTTAAAAATTTTAACACCTACTCTACCCCATATGTAGGGTATATTTAAAATCTATATGGAGCTATTTGCTTTTAGCTCTTCTTATGCGAACATATTTTCTTATCTAGCTTTGGCAACATCATGTTTACAAATGTAAAATTCAATAAAATTTAACGATTATTTGTTTTCGACGACGATATTTCGATTGCTCTTAATATATTCTTGCGATGCTTACAATTTGTTTATGGCATTTCGTGTCATTTCGACTGACAATAACAACAACAACAACAACAACGACAACGTAAGCAAAGCTCCCTATCAATGACAAATTGCGACTTAATTCAATTGAGCACATTTCTGATGCTGAAGGTCTTTAAGTCCTGCTCTGGGGTAATGGGTAAAACTCTCTGCTAAATGTGTGTGTTAGTCCCAGCAAAGCCCTCCATGACCCTGGAAGCTAGTTGACAACGGCAAATCGCTGCTGAAGCGTGCAAATTTATTGCGACCTCTGGGCAAACGGCCAGAAATAAGAAGTAAATCATAATGCTATAGTAAATAGAGGAAATTCTCGCAAGACTCGATTTAATTTCAACTGCGCACAATTATTAATGCTTCAAGTTCAATTTCATCTGGAAAATCAGTTGATATGTTCGCTAAAAGCGAATGCCGATATTTATGATTGTTGCCATGCGGCGTTGTTCTTGCTCTGCGGTTGTTTATTTATACGCTGCCCGTAAATGTATTATTGAAATAAAATAGATTTGCATGGCAGGTGTGACACCCGCTGCACTACATATTGGCATATGTAAGGCAGCACAGCCACTCGACCCACTGACCACACTTACAAGTAGCGTCGCCCGCAAAACCAGCGTACCATAACTTATCGGGCGACCCTCGCCCCCGCTCTGCATCGACCGCAATCCGTCCTGCACGTAAACATTGCCGTAGATGTAATATGCCCGGGGCAGCAACAGGCCTGCATCATTCTGCGTGCGGTTATTGACAAATGTATTTCCAATTGTTTCACCTTCTCTCTCCCTCTCTCTCTCTCCCTTTTTCACCTTCTATCCCGCTCTCGTTCACTCGGTATCAGCTGGCTGCTAGTACGTGACGCTTATTACAATTTCACTCACCTGCATGTTTGCCCACATGTTTTATTGAGCTGCAATAATTTCCGTTTTGCTCCTCGTACACATTTTTTGCTGCACACAGCTCTCTAACACTTCATTGAGGTCAGCTGGCATGTGAGGCTTATTCGAAAATGTTTATATAAATAGAAAAAAAAACACACACACAAAATAAGGCTCGAGTGTCAGGTAGCCAGCCGAATGATTTCCCTAGCTCTCAAATTCATTCAATTGAAATAATTCTTAAATACATAAAGTAAATATTTGAAATGGATTGTTTTTAAATACTTTTCAAATTGTTTTGTTTTGCTTTCCTTCAATTCCCGCCGTGCATGGAATATGTAAATGCCGTGCAAATATTTTTTCAATTTTGGATTTTTCGTGCCATAAAAATAATCAAATATCAACTATAAATGCTGAGTTATAGTTCGAAAGGCTTTATATTTCAACTGTCTGACCGATGCTTGTGCGCGGCGCACGTCGCGTATACGTAATTCCTCGAATTTATCCCATGTGTGCCTCGTGGGCTCTGATCTAAAAATCGAAGCTCGTAGTTTTTATTTGCTAACGGTTTTTTTTATGGTTATATTTGCAGTTAGATTTTAATTTTTTTATTTTAGCAAACAATTGAAACATGGCGCTGCAATCGAAATTGAAAAAGCGCTCGAAATAAAATATAAAAACAAGGAATAGAAAATAAAGCAAATAAAATGTAGAAAAACAAAAAGCGATATATAAACAATAGTACTTTATGGCAATATAAGAGAAATTTTATATACTCTGATAATGACAGTAAAGAAATATTATTTATGACACGTTTGTTGCTGAGTAGCCAGCGGCAATCACATAAGCGCTCCGTCACCTCCGCAATACAATCAAATGATTAAGAAGGTGAGCTAAGCCTGACAGTAGAAGCCACAAAGCCAGCCTCAATGGCCTATCAGAGCAACAACAACAGCAACAACCACAACAACAGATACGACAAGAGCAGCAAGTAAAAAAGCATGAAATGTGACAACCACAACTCTATCTGCCTCTTGTTTGTTGTTGTCCATGTCAATTTTTTGCTCTTGCCAAATGCAACAGCATTTTGTGGTTGCGACAGGCATGAACAAGGAATTTCGAAAGAAGAAGAAAATGGAAGACGTAGCAATTAAGCTATATCAACAGGCAGGCCGGGCAGGAGGCGGCTAAGCAAATGAATATTGAGTTGGGTCACAAGGCTCCAATCAAACATCAGTCAACTGCTGATCGATAGAGAATCAAAAGCAACAGCAGCAAAGGCAGCAGTAACAGGAGCAGTAACATCAGCGGCAACAACAGCAACAAGAGCAACAGAAAAAACAGCAACAGCAGCAGCAATTGCAACAATAGGAAATGCAGCAATGGCAACAGCAACAGCAGCAGCAACAACAGAAGCAGCAGCAGTAACACCAGCAAAACCAGCAGCAGCAATAGGAGCAGCAGCAGCAGCAGCAGCAGCAGCAGCAGCAACAGGAGCAGCAGCAAGAAGAGAAGCAACAGAAGCAACAGCAGCATCAGTAGCAGCAACAGGAGCAACATTAGCAACAGCAGCAACAACAGCATCAGAAGCAGCTGCAACAGCAGCAGCAACAACAGGAGCAGAAGCAGCAGCTACAGGAGCAACAGGAGCAGCAGCCGCAGTAGCAACAGGAGCAACAGGAGCAACAGCAGCAGCAGCAACAGCAGCAACAGCAGCAACAGGAGCAGCAGCAACTGCAACAGCAGCAGCAACGGGAGCAGCTCGGCTTGGCAGCTCTGTGTAGCTGTCGGATTTATGCGTGCTCCAAGCTCCAAGCTGGGCGCCAAGACATGGACACGAATTTGCATAACAATTCGTTTCAATTTAACTTGTGCTTGCTCAGAGCATGACCGTCTTCTAATGCGGGCCATTATTAGCGCTAGCTGGGCCAAGTGAATAAATGCGTAAGCAACAATTTGGCTCAAATAACTAGAGCTGTTGCATGGGCCATGATTTAAGATGCAACTGCAAGTGGCAATAAATCAAATCAAAGTTTTTCTTTCGGCCCTCTCGCCTGTTATCCACCCCTCGCCGACTTCCGCCCACTTGCACGGCTCGGGCATGCGGAAAGTGCCTTGTGGCCAACAATAACTTAATTGCAAAGTCATGTTTGCTTTGTGGCCATGTCTTGGCTGTTGCTAGCTACCTGATGCAGTTGTTGCTGCCGCTGTGGTTAACTCAACCAGGCCAGGCTGCAGCAGGCAGAACACACACACACACAATCACACAGAGACCAAACCCCATATCGTCTTATAGGCAGCTGTACATGACTGCAAGCACCACAAGACTGCATTTCTGTTGTGGACATGGTTATTGGGCATCTCTATGCGTGTGTGTGTGTGTGTGTTTGTGTATGTGTTGGCTCAAGGCAACCCTAATGTATCAGTGTTTTGGGTACTAAGTATATCTCACAGCTGAAACTCAATTAAGCTCTGTTAGGCAAGACAAGAGCCGTGCCGTGTTGCCATCAAATTGTAGATCATCTTTGAGTAGATGTTGAGACATGTTGGGAAATCAAGTGACGAAGTCTGCTGTCCAACAGCTCAAGTTGGCATTCTCTTATGAAAGTGGTGTAATAGGTTCAGTGTGTCTGTGTCACAGTAAAGATATCCTGATTACGCATTTCAGTTGGATAAAGTTTTGGGCAGCTCATTTGCAATTCAATCAAAGTGTTGTAAGCGCTCCTGCCACTTCCTCCTGCCTTCCTTCATTGCAATGTTGCTCGAGTACACGACATTTTAAATAATATTAAATTCGGAAACTCATGCGAAAGCTAAGCCCAATTTAGAAATGCCAAATTCATGCCTTGTAAAAAAGAAGAAGAGAAGAGAGAACAAGGCACCAGCACGAGCTGCTATTAGCAGCACATTTAAAACAAGCTCGCAAAAAGAGGAGCCTCAAATAAATATATATATATACACATACATAGGGATATATAATAATAAATATATTTGGCCAACATTTTATTGCTGCTGCTGCTGCTGCTGCACATGGTCGCTGCTCTGGGCATAAACTTTAAAATTGAGCCAGGCACACAAAAAAAAAAAAATAAAATTGAGAAAAAAAATAAGAGAAAAAAAAAAAAACGAGAGCAGCGGCAACTTTTAGTTTTATTGTCATTTCAATGTATTTCCGCACTTTTAACCGCAGTCGCACATGCCTGCTGACCAAGCTCTAAAAAGTGGAATGCAAGAAAAAAAAATAGCTGCAAAGAGAACAAAAAGTATTTCAAGCAGCTTCGAAGCCATAAAAAACTGCATTTGGCAGTTGTCGCCAAAAGGCAAACTACATCATCATAGAGAGCGAGGCTGTAGACCTTCGGCAAGACCTCTCGCTGCACCCAAATCCATTTCTGCTGCTATCATTTAATGACCTGTAATCAGGCAAATGCGCCAAAGGGTATTTTGAATGGTATGAGAAGAAATTTATTGTGAGTAAATAGAAATATCTTGTGCTAATGCATTTTATTCGAGATACAAGTTAATGAAGTCTTATTCATATATTTCAAACACACACTAAGCAGGGTATTTTTTAGTCACCTACTCTAAAGAAGACTTTTTTTTTCTTCATTCTAACATTTGCCGCAATGTCGCACAGATTTGCGTGCCAGCGACATATTTAAAATGTTGAAAATTATTTATAATTAAAAGTTGGAGGCCAGAAACTTTTTCGGCTGTGCCTGTTGCCAGCATATAGACCCCGCTCTTCCACTCTCGCCAGCCTCCTCCCCGCCACCTCGGTCGGCGCCTCCTGCTATGGCGCATACAATTTTTTAATAAAAGTGCCTGGGCAGCCGAGTCCATTGGAGCCGTAAACGTAGACGGAATGATTGTTATTTACGCAATGGCAATAATAATCCGTATTTTTGCACGCCCAACACACACACAACACACACACAACACACACACAACACACACACACACATACACAAACAAACAATCACACATATACACACGCACACATAACCAAATATGAGTGCTGTGTCTGTGCACATAACCAGCAGAAAATTCAATTTTCCTTTGCCTTTATTCAAAATTCCAATAACTCACAATCAGAGCGAATTTCTGGCTTGCTTGACTTCATTTCGACTGCGGCTTTCCACTCTCCGTTCAGTGCGATTTACTTTGCTTTTGTTTTTGTTTCCCTTATTTATACATTGGTACATTTTTTGTGGCCCAGTGTGTATACTATACACATGGGACTCACTGTGTTTGTAAATATTTTTATTCAGTTTGCGGCTTTTGCATATTGAACTACTAAGTGAGAATAAATCAACTGCGGTGGCAGACAAAACAAATTTAAATGAAATTAAAAGAAATGATAATGTTTTAGAAGAGACTGAAATAGATTTTCTTTGAAGAAAATTCAACTATTTTGAGTTTTTATTATTGTAATCTTACATTTACTATTATTTTATTTTAATTTAGCTGAAAAAAAAAGTAATCAAGTATTTTTCTAATTTTTATTATTATTATTTTAATTTCACTTATGTTAAATATGGATTGAATATATCCTGGAATTGTACTGTATGTAATGAATGAATAGATTTAAAATATTTAACAGCAATAAGAAGGTAAAAATTTACTAGTTCAACAAAGTTTTGCTAATTTATTAATTACAATGAACAACTTTAATATTATATATTGAAATAAATACTATTAATGTGAATTTTCATTAATAAGATGCGAAAAAAAAAATTTTTTTATATAAAATATAAAAAAATGTGGAGTACTTAAAGGGTTACAAAAAGGTAAATTTTATACAAACATTTTTTACCACCCTATATTTACATTGAATTGCCATTCAAATGCATTTATCTAAATACCAGGCCATTAAAGTGTCTCTGGGCTTGTCCGAGCCCAAGAGCCCAACAGCCCGACTATAGTCGAACTGTCCAATAAAAGTCAATAAGCAAACTGTAAGATATGCGCATTTTTCAATTACGTATTCGCAAAGCGACGCCCAGCTATACAAAGGTTCGTCTAATAGATGTAGCTGTGCAGCTGTATGTGTACTGAAATATATCTAGCGGTGTATGTGTGTGTGTGTGTGTGTGTGTGTGTGTGTGTGTGTGTGTGTGTGTGTGTGTGTGTGTGTGTGTGTGTGTGTGTGTGTGTGTGTGTGTGTGTGTGTGTGTGTGTGTGTGTGTGTGTGTGTGTGTGTGTGTGTGTTTGTGTAGTGCATATAACAAAACACAAATTCAAATGGCATTTTATGCAACATGGCCTGGCATTCCGTGTGGACACACGAGAGTGCGGGGGGGGTGGGCAGGGCATCCAGTTGCACTCGTTGAAACATGTAAGCCATGTATTTCATTATGTTACGACAAACTGCCTGACACGGGCGGCTAATAACGGCAACGGGAACAGCAACGGGCAGCCATGTAAAGAGACAGTTGTTGTTGTTGCTTCTGCTGCTGTTCCCGAGTGGTAGCCGAAACCGAGGCCGCCCTAGATGCCATGCAAATCGTAGCTAGAAGTACGAAAATAAAAGTAAAAGCTGAATCGATGCGGGTCAATAAGCAGCGCCTGCTTACAGCAAAATCAAATTAGTATTAGGCAAAATGAAATAAAAAAAAAAAAAAAAAAAATAATAAAAAAAAAAAATATATATATATATATATATATATAGAAAATAAAATTAAGAAATATAAAATGAACTGCGACTAGGACTAGGCCACGACAACATTCCGGCATCTCTCCATCTCTCAGCTCCTGCCTCGCCTCGAGCTGCGCCCCGTCCCCCGCACCCCTCGAGCACTTCGTAGATGCTTCCGTACACATGACTGACCAGCACAACTTTAAATAAAAGCAAGCAACTGCAGCTGCGAACTTAACATAGTGCCTGTTGGTAAGTCAATGTACTTGTGTGCGCCCAACTCGACTTTGAATGCTCGCCCAAACTTTTCGGGCGGCCTAGTCAAGCGTGGGCCTTTAGTTTAAAATCAAGTATTTGCCAAGTGCTGCGATTCGATTTTATGATCCGCCATGAGTATTTTTTGTTCAGACATGGCTTTTGGATTATGGCTCGGGTGGGCGTGCCCTCAGCCCGTGCTGCTGCCACTTCCAATCGACGCAATAAACTTGCGCTGCTGCGTATCCGTAGGCGCATCCGCTACAACTCAACTGGCCGCAGGAACTGGGCAAATATTTGCTGCTGTTGTTAATTTTATTTATTAATCTGCACGCTATTTGAAACATATTATTAAAACGCACACAAGCAAACGATAAACGCAAAAAAAAGTGAGCTGAAAATTGCATTAATCATATTTATATGTGTGGAAAATGCAAACGGAACAGGAAGTGCTCATGTCAAGTGCTTAAATGCTTTTTATTTTTGCATTTATCTATGCGTTATTTAAAGCAATATCTCTTGAAAAAATAAATGTAAAAATTATATATGTATATCTTAAAAAATAAATAACATTTTAATATATATTTTACATGATTTTTCAGTACAGTTACAGCAATTTTTCTTCCACTAAAACAAAAAACTTGAAATTAGATTCCTGCATTGTTTTTACCTGCAAACAGAATTACTTCATTGTCTTTATAAATAATATGAATTGAGATTCAGAGCTGAGAGAGCGCCAAGGATCCGCCTGTAAATGAAGTATGAAAGAAAAAAAAAAAAAATTTGTTGCTTGGCCTCGGCAGAAAACTTTTCATGCGAGCTCATTAAATATTAAGGACACTTTAAGCTATGTTTGGGACCGTAAAGTTTGCGCGTTATCAATCAACGGGAGATGACAAAATCAAAACGGGCGACTAAATTAGGCAAGTTAGCCAAGTTGGACAAGTTGGCCGCATGGCATGAGGGCCAAACAAAACAAGCCAAGTGAAATTGTCAACAACTTATCAGCTGTACAAATGAGCTGCTGCTCCTGCTCCTGCTGCTCCTGCTTAGCGAGGGGCACAACGGAAGCCAATGAAGCCAGGCACTAGCATTCACTTACGATTCCGCTTCCGCTGCTGCTGCTGCTGATGCTGCCTATGTGGGTGGCCATTCCTGCTACAGCTTCTGCTGCTGCTGCTGCTGCTACTGCTACTGCTGCTGCTGCTGCTGCTGCTGCGGCTGTCTAATCGGCAGTCGTTAGTCGCTGCGGGGTCAAAATTCATATTACGGAGATGATGTTGCTGCTCCTGCTGCTGCTGCTGTTGTTGTTTTAAATGCGTTATTGTTGCGTTGGCAACAACAAATAAGCGCATTAATAACAAACGCCATTGAACGGCCATGTCATCAAATGAGCCAGCAACAATTGCCACAACTAGCTGCCGCAGCCAACACTCCAGCGCCAGCACCAGCGCCCGTCGGAGCGACAGACTTCAGTCAGTCCGTTCTGATGCTGATTATGGCTGTTTATTTGGGCACGAGTACAATGACAATGCCATTGGCGCATCATTAAATGGCCAAAAGTCACGCATTTCGAGCTGATGGACCAAAAATGATATCTAGAGATGCGAGCACGAAGAAACAAAAGTGGAACTTCTGATAAACAATTTTACAATCAGTAATGCCAAGTAACGCTCAACAATTATCTCTTTGTCATTAATGATATTTTTAAGGTTTATAAATATAATTTACGGAATTTTACTTCCCAGTGCTCCTAAAGAATTTCACAAATATTTAATACAGAAAGATGATAGCTTAACTTGATATAGTCCATTCGATAGGGGAACTTTCCAGTCATATAAAGACTAACATCTCCGATAAAATTAATGTACATTTAAAATGGAGATTAACAGACTCAATCGATATATGCTTAAAGTAGAAACCTTATCAAGTCTCTCATCATTCCCAGACACGCAAATCTCGTGCTGATTCGTGAATAATTGGCTTTCTGTTTTGTTCCGAGTGACTCACGACACAGCCTCCACTCTGGAGGCAATTGAGACGAGTCATTGGCTCTAGCGACGATTAAAATTGCGACTGTTTCGATGATTACCGGTGCCAGGACGATTACAGCTGCGCCTCTGCCCATCTCCCCCACCTCCCCATCTATGCCCTCTTCACACCATCAGCCGGTCTTAAATGGCAAGTGTAACAGTAGCTGGCGAGTGTTGAATGTTTAGCTGTCATTACGTGTCAGTAAACCGTGATCAAGAGCAGCTTCTGGTAGGTGGATGAGGCTGCAACCGGAGCGA
This sequence comes from Drosophila mojavensis, assembly GCF_018153725.1. Classification (NCBI taxonomy): domain Eukaryota; kingdom Metazoa; phylum Arthropoda; class Insecta; order Diptera; family Drosophilidae; genus Drosophila; species Drosophila mojavensis. The sequence goes on along the minus strand of NW_025318726.1, from coordinate 224,846 downwards.
CTGCTGATGACAACTCGTGCTGTTATCACTGGGTTTGCTTTAGGCTCGTTGGGCATTCAGTTTACAGCATTCAGTATCAACAATGGGCCAGACTTTGTCCAGGGGCCAATCGCCATGCTAGCAAATCCACACATCCGCTTCCGCTGGGCCCATTCAATCGCACTGATGGCCACACAACGGGCCCCAGGTGTGGCGGGAGCAGGAGGCTGGCAGACTCCTCTGTTTGGTATACAATTAGGCCACGCTGCTGACCAATTGCTGCACTTAAATGGAAAATTTCAGGTTAGCGATAGCTGAACTCTTCATTTGGTTGATGAATGCGAACAATGGGGAATTATTAGGCGAGTGTTGAAGCATAATTAGTTTTCAAATAAATACCCAATCAATTAAACTGTTTCGATTGTTATGTAACTGTGAATCTGTATCTCTTCCATGATTTGATTGTTTTTATTGAACACATGTAAGCTATAGAGTGTTTTCAGATGCATAAACAAACTTTGATAGAGTAGCAAATATACGAATAAATAAAAGCAAAATAAAAGTCTATTTTGAATTTTTCATGAATTTATTAGAGGATTTTTAAAACAAAAATAATTGTTTCATTTAATAAATCGTATGCTTATACCCTGCACCCATGGCAAATGAAAAATCAGAGTATAATGATTTTTTCTCATTTATTATTATAAAAAAAATTAAAAATATCAAAATCTCCATTGAAGAAACAATTCTCAGATGATACAGGAATTCTTTTATAAAACACATCGTCATGAAGAATCTTCTTCAGAAATAGAAGAGCACCCTGCAAGTCTCAGAAAATAAGAGTCTCAATTCCGTGTAAAATATTCGACCATCAACCGATCACAGCGGCTATATATATATATATACTGGATCTAGCTCTAAGCATATCCGACGCCCTCGATATCAGAGTAAGATCAGAGAGATCAAAATCAACGTCAATAACTAGAGTTCGTAATTGAGCTTGAGCTCTCAATAACGCATCGGCTTACGATCCATAATTATACAAGCGATCCTAATTATGCTCAACAGTGTTCCATTCCAATCGGTCTGCTCTAAGTGCTCTTCCAACGGATAGGCTGATGAGCATAGTAGTTCGAGCTGTGCCCCTAGAAAAGTCTTCCTGTCTACTTGCTAATCTGTGCGACAACTTATCAATCTTTTAAACTATAATTTAAATACAACATAATAATAATGCTCAGAATAGGGCTGTTATATATGCATCTATATTCCTACATCTATGGTTAGCCAAAACCTATCAGCTATCTAGGCATGCAAGAAGTTATCAAAAAGTGATAAGAAACTGGTTTAAACAACGTGTTTCACATTGCTGTTGCAGCTAGTTTGGGGCGCTCTTTCCAGGATTTCGAACAATTTTCTATTTGCTTTTCTTTGTTGGGTGGATTTCGCTTTGTAACGCTGCTCGCTGGGCTGCCTAGTTTCCATTGACAGTCAACTATGGAAATTCGAAAAGTGAAGCAAGGGGCTGCTCCTGCTGCCTGACAGCAGTAACAACAACAATAGGAGCAACAGCAACAACAGCAACAACAGCAACAACAGCAGCAACAGCAGCAACAGCAACAGTCAGCAGGCAGTCAAAAAGACAATTGCTTACTGCTAGCTGCAACAGCAGTGACAACAACAACAACAAAAGCAACAACAACAATAGCCAACAAGCAACAACGTTGGTTGGCTTCCGCTTTACTAACTTTTCGCAGTGCATTTTTCAATGTTGCTGTTGTTGTTGTTGTTGATTCTGTTGCTTCCAAATGTTGTCGCTGTTGATGTAATCCTGCTAAAGCGCCAGCTAGGCCGCATTGTTTTTGTTGCTGTTGCTGCTGCTGCTGTGCTGCTGCCAGTGCCACTGCGCTTTGTTTGTTGTTTCATTTCAATTCGCCGAAACAAAGACTTAAAGTGCCCATTCACCTGATTTCGCTGGGTTTTAGTGCTGGCGCCACGCCCACAATGTGAGCAATACGCACGCCCACGTGCCTCGGCTCGCATGTTTATTTAAAACAACAAGAACAACTGCAACAACAATAACAAGCGTTTGGCTTTTGTATGTCTGGTCAAAGAGTTTGGCAGGCAGAAGCTGGCAATTGTTCAGCTTAAATAGGCCTCATTTTAGGCCAGCCATTGGAAATGCCTGTGCATGTGTGAATGGGTGAGCATGTGTGAGTGTGTGGGGCATATGACACAGTTTTCTGGTTTTTTTTCAAGTGCCTAACACACCACAATAGTCATTGAGTGGTGCTTCAATGTGCTGGCTGCAAATTGGGCTGCTATTGAAGTGTATTTCATTGTCGGCTACTCGAAATAAAAGTGGTAAATAAATTATGGATGTTTATTTATTATATGTGGTATAATGATGGATATATAATATGTGTAATAATGATAAAAATAATGAATATAAATAAAATATATAGCTATAAAGGCGCGAATATAATATAAATATTTATCTTAATATGCACATATGTATATACCTATACATTACATTTCATTATCATCATTATATATAAGAATTACATATATTATAGAGCTATTATTATTTTCATTGATTTTATTTTTTTTTTTTTTTTTTATTTATTTATTTATTTTTTTTTTTTTTTTGTTAATTTTTGTATTTATTTTATTAAAAGGTCAGTTTATCGAGCCCGTTTAAAAGTGAAACAAATTTTAGTACAACTACGAAACAGTTAACTGATCTGAAAGCAAGTTCTATATTTTTTATATACAGTAGAGTCGCTATAACTCGAAATGGCAAGGGGATCAGTTTTTATACCCTGAACCCATTTTCAATGGGAAATCAGGGTATAATGGTTTTGTTGAAATGTATGTAACAGGCAGAAGGAGGCGTGGCAGACTTCACAAAGTATATATATTCTTGATCAGGGCGACGAGCTGAGTTGATTTGGCCCTGTCCGTCTGTCTGTCCGTCTGTCCGTCCGTCCGTCTGTCCGTCTGTCCGTATGTATGAACGCGTCGATTTCAGAAGATATAAGAGCTAGAGACTTCAAATTTTTTTTAAAAATGTTCGTAATTACAGCGCGCATATCAAGTTTATCATTAAAAATCGATAACTCATCCCGATCTTTTTTATCGATAAAAAACCTTATCGAAAACCAGTTATAAAATTATATCTTCTACACCTTTATTGCTAGAGTCTCCAAATTTTTAATGTATGCTTATATGCAATTTATACAATTTCGGTTTTTGTTAAAATTTACCCCCACCCTTAAATTCACCCCCTCACGCTCACTTTTGTAAAAAGCGTATTTCAAATACTAGAGACTTGTGCTTTGGCAATTACATGCATATCCATGCCATAATCATAATCTGAAAGTTTCATGAAGATCGTACGTCCACAAAAAAGGTATTAAGCAATTAAGTTCTCATAGTAGCCGCTCACTGCCGCCCATGAGTGTTTATGCTTGTGTGTGTATATGTATGTAATTGTTTGTGTATGTGTGTGTGTGTGTGTATGTGTGTGTGTATGTATGTGTGTGTATGTATGCCTGTGTGCGTGCGTGCGTGTGTGTGTGTGTGTGTGTTTCTTGTGTAAGCTGAAAGACGCGAAAAATTATTGAAATAGCTATTACTCCAAGGGTTCAGGGGATCTCGTAGTCGAGTAGTCTCGACTAGAGCTTTCTTACTTGTTATACCCTGAACCCATTGAAAATGGGAAATCAGGGTATAATGGTTTTGTTAAAAGTATGTAACAGGCAAAAGGAGGCGTGGCAGACCCCACAAAGTATATATATTCTTGATCAGGGCGACGAGCTAAGTCGATTTGGCCCTGTCCGTCTGTCTGTCCGTCCGTCCGTCCGTCCGTCCGTATGTATGAACGCGTCGATTTCAGAAGATATAAGAGCTAGAGACTTGAAACTTTTTTTCCTAGGTCCGTGTATATCACGCGCATATCAAGTTTTTCTTTATATATCGATAACTACTCCCGATATTTTATTATCGATCAAAAACCTTATCGAAAGCTAGTTATTTAATTATATCTCCTACACCTTTAGAGCTAGAGCTTGCAAAATTTAAATGTAGACTTATATGTATTTTATATAATTTCGATTTTTGTTGTAATTTACCCCCCACCCCTATATCCACGCCCTCACCATCACCTTTGTAAAAGGCGTATTTCAAGTGCTAGAGACATGTGCTTTGAAATGTACATACATTTTCACCATATAATTACGCCCTGAAACTTTCATTAAGATTGTACGTATAGAAATTAAATTATTCAACAAATAAATTCTTATAATGTTACTACACTACAGCACAGCCCAAGCGCAGTTAGCAGAGCGCATTCTAATACGTGTGTGTGTATGTATGTGTGTCGAAAAGAAGTGCAGACTGATTAGAATATCAGATTAGAGGGTTCAGGGTATCTCCTAGTCGAGCAGTCTCGACTAGAGTCTTCTTACTTGTTTTTTTTTTTTTTTTTATTTATTTATTTTTTTTTTTTTTTTGACTTACAAAGAAATTCAAATTATCAAGGATTATTGAAAACGAATTTCATTCAAGGGGAATGAATTTCTTTTTCGATTTATCACGATTTTCGATTTAGCATGGCATAAATTATCGAGACTGTATGTATATATTTGTATATATATGTATATATATATTTGCAGAATAAGTGGATAATTTAAGAATGTATAGAAACGGCTTCAATATTATATAGATTCGGCCCCTGTCAATCTTATAATATGTATTATAGAAATAGCATCATAATCATATACCCGGCCTACATTTAAGTACGGAATATATTCACGTCTACAATTTCTAGTATAAAAATACTTCTATTTGAAAATATTTCAGGTCAAGCCAAGCATTTTACAGATTCCATTTGGAGCACTACCTACGTCTCGTGTGAGCGCATAAGAAACTCTTAGCAGTTTTATGTGTTAGGCAATAAATTTGAAGCGCAGCCACTGTCACTGTCACTGTCACACACACACACAGAAACACACACTAGCGCTATTTATGGCGATTTGTAGCAACAATTTCAATATGGCGCGCTGATCAAGCGATAGCCGCGACTGCCGCCGGCTCCGGCTGCGGCTGCTGCTGTGGCTGCGTCTTGTATTCCGTTACGGCATTTGAAATATCCCTTAATTCACTCACACAGGAACACACACTCACACACACACACGAGAGAGTCTGCTTCCCTCGCAAAACAGCTTTATTTATTGAAAGTTTTTGGTTTGGGTTTTTCGCGCAGCGTTTAGTAAACTTTTAAGCCGCTTTGATTGCGTCCTTGAGGCATTTGGCTTGCTTTGCCGTTTGCCCCGATTGTCTCTAGTGTGTGCTGAGGGGGCACTGGGTGGGGGGGGGGCAAGGCTAAGTCCTTGACCTTACCGCATGCTGTCATTGAACTGCAGCCAGCGCCCATCGATGGCAAAGCCAGACAAATTGCCATAAAATAGTGACAATAATCATCCTCGTCATTTCAGGCCATTGGGCAGCCGAAAAGTGCGGTGGGTCTGGCGCTTGTTAAATATGCCATACAATTGGGCTCCTAATATAGCAATAGTCGTACATTTCGGCCCCGTCACGTCTTCATTTCATTTCATTTCATTGTTTGCTCTGGATCTGTGGATCTTGGCTGCACGTACAGCAGAAATCACGTCTCAGCGACCGCTGGCTATGTTTACGGCCATTGAACTGTGAGCGCCCACACTTGGCGGCCAACTCTTTGGGCCATTTATAACCGCAACGCCACTCATTATGCAGCAGCCACTACGGCCGTGCAGTTATCTATGGCCCACCTCCGACTCCACGCACGTGGCAAGTATTTACAACAGCCTAGCCTAGCGGGCACTGAGCTACGCGAATCAACAAGAAAACCTGACTGAAAATGAAAAAGAGAACAAGAAATGTTTTTTAACTTACGAATCCTAGCAGCTTGCTAAGACTCTTAAAGAAATAGTCGAAAGCTGGCAAAAGTTAGCGAAGTAAACTTAAAATTAAGTCGAAGAAACCATCATTAAATTGTATGCAAAGTTCGCTTAATATGTTTGGTTGAGCTCCATATTTTGCCATATTCAACAAGGAAATAAAAAATATTATATATATTTTATATATATCTTTTTATTATATATATAGACATTATACTTTCTTATATATATTTTAGAATATATATATATATATAATTCTCGTAAATCGAGAGTCGCGATATATCGAAAAAATAATAATTCTCGATAATATGAACTTCTGTGTAAATAAAAATAAATACATAAATAACAAAAAAAAAAAAAAAAAAAAAAAAAAGACAATTTATACACTTGTCATTTCGACTTATCGGAATTCTACTGTATATTTCTATTTTATATATTCAACAAATAATGGGTAAATAAAAATACAAAATATAATATATAAACTCAAGCTAATTATGTAGTAAGTAGTAGTCTTAATATAATTATACTGTATCAATTTGATAATTGTTGTTTAGGTAACATCAGTTAACACTGTTTCGGTATATAATGTATATAAATACATCATTTTATATTTCCATTTTAGTTTATTCAGTTACAATATTTTTGTTAATTTAAATACTTAAGTTGTATAAAAATAAGCCATTTAGTTTATATTCATATATAATTTAATATTAAATTTAAATAAATTTTAAAAATTCATTGATTTGTTTTGCCCTAATTTTTTCTTTATATATTAAAATAAAATATTAAAAAAAGAAAAAGATAATCGAATGAACCCCCTATGTAATTTCACAGCTCTTATTCAGGCAAGGCTGGGTTTATTACTTAATAATATAAACAAGCAAATTTCATTTACATATATTATAATATTGGAACAGTTAATTTCATCCGACTTCAGCTACTTTTAGCTTAGGTCAGCTGTCGCTTACTCCGATGTCCAGTGTAATTGAAATGTTCGACTTTAGCGCAGCGTGACGCGAACTCAATTGAAAAGGTAAACAAATCAGAAAGCTGGCCACAAAGCGTGACATTAACACAGCGGCCAGAAACTATGCAAATGACACAGCAGCTGCCCAAAGAGCGAACCTCAACGCGCCAAAGCATTTTCCGCCGCTCCGCCCACGCCTCGCATGCCACCCCCTTCTGATGCTGATGCATGGACACAGAGAGAGCGGAAGCGCCGAAAATGCGACAGGAATGGGGCTGCGGCGGGAGAGTGACTGCAACTGGAGGGAGGTAGGGGCAGGGGTAGGGGCAGGAGTAGGGGCAGCCACAAATAGATTCCGAATGAGGACGCGAATGCGACAGACTCCGACAATTGCGTATTGTCCGGCTGCTTTGTTTTTCTGCCGGACTCGGGCACAGTGAGGGGCTGCAGGTTGCTGTCGTCAGTCTTGACATTTGAGTTTGTTATGCGTGCAGATGTATCTGTATCCTTGTATCTGTGTATCTGCGTCAGTGTGTGTGTGTGTGTGTGTGTGTCCGCAGCTGTGTATTGGCTAGCAACTGTGGATTTGTCAGCAGCAATTACCGTTGATCTCAAGTGTTTTTTATAGCCATCTTTTGTTATCGGTCGTCTCGTTGTCGTCGCTATTGTTGTTGTTGTTGTTGTTGTTGTTCTTGCTGTTGTTGTTGGTATTGCTGTTGTTATGGCCGTTGGCACGTATACCCACGTTCGACTCATCGCATTCAATTTGCTTGATTTTATTTCCGTTTTTCGTCGCATCGCCGCATTTTCTTTGCCAGCCAGCTCCTGCCCAGCGGCACCTGCAGTCCGCAGTCAGCTCTCCTTAGCTTTTGCCATTTTCCTCCAATTCGATTGTTGTCCATGATTTTGATTTTGATTTGGATTCGTCGCGTTGCCAGTGCAACTTGAGTGTGCAATTTGATTTGATTTTCGGCAGCGCTGCAGAGCTCTGGCGTGTCCTTGCGGCTGCTCCTCGCCTGATGGGCAGTTGCGGTCCCGTTCGCTATTAAAATCGACTCAGCCAAAATGCAGCCACAGCCAACACGAAATTGCCATTTTGTGTTTAATGCCAGCCGGGCAGACAGTTGTGTATTTTGAGTATTGCATTTTTAGCCATCCTGCCAGGGGAAGCGCCAACTATGTGTGCCAGGATATGTCGCTGGCTGTTTGTTCAGCGACAGGATATGAAGTGCTCCGCGATTGCCACTGGGTTACACATAAGTGCGCCACGTGTCCAATATTGCAGCTCAACTAACACCGAGCGACACGTGACCCACTGCCTCAGTCAATATTTATGTCAATCCTCGACTCTATGCAAGGCAATCGCCAGCCAGAGGCGCCAGCCACTGACTCGTTTCACTTGCTTGTCACATAGAAATACATAATAATATACTTATTTATTATCACATAAATGAATTGTCTCCCCAACGAGCATACACTCGACTGAAGTAGAGTCTTATTTAAAATGCCATTGTCTTATTCATGATTTTGACAGCTAGCATAGTTCAGACTATTTTGCAACAACAAACAAGAGCATACCTGTTTACGTTGTGAAAAGAGTATATTGGCTTTGTGTAAGGATTATATTGATGCAAGCCAATTGAAGGTAGAGAATGAGATGAACTTCGACACATATATTATGTGTCACGATCCCTGGTAATGTATCCACTGAAGATACGGCAAATAAGGAAATCCTATATCTTGTGTGCCTTACATGCTATGTCTTAAGGTGCTAACAACTTTAAATTTGGTATATGTTAACACATATACACATATATATTTGTCCCAAAGCAAGAAATGCACATAAATTTACATTTTTGGAAAAAACTTACATCAAGCAACTTGAGTCAAACACATGTTTTAGTTTTACCATTAATATTTAATTACAGGAAAATAATTATTTTACCATCAATATTTATTTACAAGAAAATACTAATACATATACATTTAAAGCTTAGAAAATATATACATATATATGTATGTATATGCGCATATTTTATATATATTAATATCTCAACTGTTTTTATAACAATCTCCTTTTCTTAATGGTTTTCCCATCGCCTTTAAGACTTTTCAGTAGAGTTAGAAAGTTTCACTAGTTATATTATATTCTATTCTAGTATTATTAAATTTTATTTTAGTTATATTATAATACAGAAGTATACATACCCTCTATAAATCCTAGCTCTATATATAATTATATATATTTTTGATATTCCTATTATTCTAAGCTCCTCTTATGTGATGCCTTTTGGGCATTATTATATGAAATTAATTATATATAATTTAATTTTTAATTAATATACATATTAATTTAATATTCCAAGTACTTCACCGTTATATATATATATATAAAAATTACTATTAAGAACTATTTCTGATTATTAAATAACATTCCAAGTTGCTTTAGCTCGTATGACCAATGACCAATCGTGACCAGAGAGCCCACTGGGGCTACGAAAGCTATTCAGTTGTCACACTCATATAAATTCATCGAATACATATATTACGGCTTATCGCTCGAAGACGATTCTCACTCGGGCAATTGGAGCATGTAAACAGAACTATTAACAGGTCATAACTGCTGCTGCTGCTTCTGCTTCTGCTGCTTCTGGCCTTGCCAATGTTTTTTTTTTCCGCATTTCTGTGCAGATCCTTTTAACAGTTATTCAGATGTGTTTAATACACTCAGCTGGTGCCGCATGAGTTGACCCCGTTGAGGCCGAGGCGGCAGCAGGCGGTGTTATCCCTTCTACACGGACGGTTGGACTGCGTAAGGCCGCGAGGAAGCGAGATAGCGAGACAGCGAAGCAACGAGGCAGCTGGGCAACCAAGGACATTGTATGCCGGATTTGGCAAGGATACACGGCGTGAACTGCGCGGGCACAGAGATAGATGGAGAAGATGACAAGAATGTCTGGGGACAGTTTTTCAGATATTTGTTGCCGCTGATGTCGGGGGTTGCCTTCATTTGCAGCCGTCGCTCGGGCTGTCGACTGTTTTACTTGTTATTCGATGTGAATGGGAGTAGACGGTGCCAAAATCCTCAACTATTTCATTTCATTTAATTTGATTTATCTGACTCTTGCCTGTTTTTTAGCAGAGAGCAAACGGCAGACACGCCCCTCGGTTAACGCCCACGCTCTGGTCGTAGGCCGCATCGCTGCTCATTTATAATGAAAATACAGCACATCCAAATCCGAATCCGAATCCAAATCCGAATCCAAACTCACACAACATTGCAGCCATGGAGGCCAAGCATATTCTTGAAGCCTGCTCCAGCGCCAGCGCCAGCGCCACGTCCTTGAGTCGTAAAATCTTCACAGCTTGCGCTCGGCCCATGTCGTGGGCCGTATTTGGCATTGGCTCTGCGGCAGGCATTTCTCTCCGAGCAGCAAAAAATGCGAAGCCAAAAGATTAAAACCATAAATTCTGTTGCGCTTAGCAGCGAGGCGAGCGGCTGAGCTCGCTCTCAGACTAAAGTCAAATAGAAATTGTGTAGGGCTGGAAATTGGGTGCCAAAATTAAATCATGAAATAATGCTATACTTAAGAGCGCCCTGCATTCGCCATAGGCTCCACTGCCCGAGCCAATAATTCAGATTTACAAATTAAGCAAATGAAGACGCTTTGATAAGAAATTATCATGGAACTGATGTAGCCTAAAAACTGTTATTATTCGCATCTTTTGGTTGGCTTACATTGGGTCAAATAACTGATTTGAAAACTTATGGTAAAAGTGAACTTATATTTAGAGTGTCTAGTAAATATAAACATGCATACATATTTATCATGATTATTGATTTAACTGTTAATCATTACTGTTGATCATCGAGCTCGTTAATAGTTTTTCAATTTATATATAATAATATTATAATCAATTATTTAAAAAAAAATAAATAAATATATATATATATATATATTTAATAAATAATCAAACTGATGCCTAGGAATTGTTTTTCGAATTTATCTGCGAAACTATTTGCTTGCCCTGAGCCCTGTTTCTATGGTTTCTTGACGCCACATCATCACAGTAAGTTTTATTTTAGAGCTCACACACACACACACAGATTTGTGTCGGCTGAATAGAATTACCCATACGCCATGTGCGCGCAAACAAAACATCCGAAAATTTAGTCGCATGCCTCCACGCACACATATTACGCGCCTCTGCCTCTGCAATCTTTTGAAAGGTTTTTTCGGTTAAAATATTTTGCATATTTCCAAAGCGAATGCCAAGCTGAAAGCTGCGTGGGGTTGGGCACCACGCCACAAGGTGTGCGTGTGTGTGAATGTGCGTATGATACATAGTTGATAATTTCATTACGGTTAACTGTAGTTTATTGATTTTATCAGCATATGCTCATATTTAGTAACATGAAACGTTGCCCGAGGCTGCTTAAGATTCATGAAATATGTATAAACCCTGGAGCAGCCTCTTATAATAAGCCTTGAGCCAATAGATGCTCCTCTTTGAAAACTTAGTAAGCTTATTAACAACTTTCAGCTCCAGCTCAGAGTTGTATTATTTATTACACTCCTATCAGTTGTTGTTGTTGTATTGCATTGTTTATTGTTCTGTCTTAGTTCTTTTTGGTTTTTGTTCAAGTGTTAAGGAAATCGAAAATTTTTACCATGGCGGTCGATGCTAGCATCTGGAAACTGTCAAAATTGTGCCCCTCTTCTTCAGACACAGAGTTTACCGCTGATACAAGTTTGTTTCGCCAGACCATGGCAGTGCCTAGCGTTACGAATCAGGCATCGTGGTTTGAGCGTGATCCAAGCACGAAGCGTACAGTATTCTTCAATGCTGAGGATCGAGCCTCGAACAAGAGAGCGTCCTCCATGTTCTATCGTCCGTCCCGCTTTACGATCGGAATAGGTCAGGGAAGCACTCTGTTTGAGCCCAGAGCGAAGAGCGTTCGCGGAACACTCTCTGTTAAAGCCGACTTTAGCAACGTTGACTCTGATTCGAAATTCAAGATCTACCGACACCGTCACCCTGCAGATGCAAAACATGTAACGCCCTACGATATATCAGCAGTGCATGAGAAAAAGAGAGTCATGCATCATTACTTGGAGGCCGAGCCAAGCTTTACGCGCTTCAAAGTCCCTTTGTGAGTTGAGCAATAATAGATTGTTATTTGAAATGAAGAATGACTAGTTTAAATTGTGTAACTACAGTCAGATAGCATGTGCGGAGCGCTATAAGAAAAACATCAAGAAATACAATCAGCAGTTTAGGCGGGAAATCGCCAAATTGGTCGATAATCAATCTTCAGCTCGGGATGCGACCTATTTCGTGCGGTAAGGCCAGTGAAAACCCTCTGAAAATCACACTCTAAATTTTTTGTATATATTTATCATGTCAGTATGGTGTCGTACACTACCCTATGGCCACCATATCATAATGAGAGAGAACTGTATGATACAAGCTGCAATTTCTATAGGTTGACTCCCGCGGAGAGCTCACGACTGCAATACATCATGTCAACAGATTTTTCATACATATAAAAAAAAAAAAAAAAAAAAAAGAAAATTAAAGAATGAATACAGTTAGTAGAGAATATGTGAATTAAATTATACAGGGTATAGGTTTGTTCTAGAAGCATACTTAATAAATCTTTTAAGCCATAAGAAAACTAAAAAAAAAAAAAAAAAAAAAAAAAAAAAAAAAAATTATAAAATTAAATCAACAAAAGAGACAACAAAATTATTTTGAATAAACAGTGATTCCAAATAAACATAAGCTCTTAATATCGAAAGTTGTTAAATAAAATAAAATATATTATTTTGTAAATTACAAATATATATATACATATATAAGCCCGTACCCTACATATGACATACAAGAAAGAGTACGTACATCAAATTGCAGAACAGACATCTAGCTTGCGCGGTTGAGGTGGGTGGGATCACTGCGTTGACTGACTCGCCTTTCTAATAACTCAGAAAATACATTGGATATTCCACTTCTTTCTCTGTTACATGAACTTTATCAAAAAATCTCCCATTTCTTGTGGGTTCAGGTTATACAAATATTTCAGGCAATGCAAGCACTTAGATTTTGGGTTTAAGTTGCCTGTCATGGGAAATGTTGCATGTTTCTGTGGCACGGCCAGAGCAGAGCAGCGCAGAAGGCGAATTGCATATTCAGTGTCATTGGCATTGATATGCTGGAAAATGTGGCAAAGTTATTGTACACTCAGCAAAATACTGCATACATTTACAATTATAATTCGCATAATGGGCACGCGTTTCGGCTGGCAGCGAGTGCATTGGCAAAAATGCCAAAGTGGACACAAACAGCAGCATAAATTCCAGCAAGGCGCGTACAAGTGTTCGCTGCATATTCGATCTGCATAAACAGTTTCCGTTTCCGGGCAAACACATTTACATAGCCAGCCACTTGACGGGGCTGGGCTGGGCAGGGCTGGGCTGGGCTTGTGGTTGGCGTCGCCTGGTTTTCGGGAGCATCATCAACACAACCGCAATGGTGGCCGCCTTTACATTAAATATTAACCCGAAACGCTGATAACACCCACACATTACAAAACATGTTGGACAGCCAGCCACAGCGGCGGATGCTGCCATGCACAAAAGTAAAAATAACTTCCATCTTGTAGTTTTTTTATTCGCGCAAAAATACCGCTCAAAAAGTGAAATAAAATGAAATATATATTTATACATACATACTTACATATACATGTACATATATATATATAAAGTGAGGCATTGGGAACGCAAATTTTTCGCTTCACTGAATTATTCATGAATGCAATTTTTGCCAACAAATAAAATATAAGCAGCCATCCAGCCATCGCTGCCCCCTTGAGCATTGTGGGCGTGGCAGTGCCTGTAACTGCAGCTGCGACTCGAATGTCGCTGCAGTATTTAGCGTAAATTAAAAAGAAAAGCAAAGAAAATGCAAAACTCTGAGGAAAATTGCTCCTGAACTTTGTGTTGAGTTATGAAAGTGTATGTCACAGCGTTTGAGCGGGGGGGAGGGCGGAAGTTGCAGCGCTAGGCGTATACTTGATATTTAGCATTCAGCATAACCACCAAAAAATGAAATAAAATAAAAGCGAATAAAGGAATATTCGCGTGCTTAATTTTGTGGAAATAATTTCCAGCGGCTCGAATTATTTATTTATGCGCGGCAAATACGCTTTCATTCGACTCGGCGAAATGAGCACAGGTTGACACACATATTCAGCTGCCATTATTTGGGCCCGGAGCCCAATTGAATTAGCTAGTCACGCATATTTTATTGTTTTCCAAGCGAAACTCTTGTTGTTTTTAATTAAGTTATATTTGTGGTTTTATGAGACTCAAAATATATGCATTCATAATTGGAGCAGAGCAGAATCAATTTCAAGTTTTTCAGTTCATATATGTATATATAATAATTACATGTATAATGCTATAATATTATTAGTTGGCTGCTCTGCGTGCTCATTTGATAAGTTTTCATTAAAAAATTTTATTATTTTTCTAAGTTTTATTCGATCTTTACATCATATACAAAAGCATCTTATAATATATAGGGTCTAACATTAATATTTGGTATTTTATTTTTCGACTTAAATTATCTTTATGATGAGGTATATATCAGAATATTTAACTTATTCATGTATTCCTTGGCTACTGTTCTATTTTCCAGCTTCTCATAAATTGCTCTTGAAAATATATCAAAATATTATTTTAAGAAAACTTTCATTAATCATTTGATACTGCTGTTATATGGCCAGTATTCATTGATTACTTTTCTGTTTCCTAGTTTCCTCACATCAATTCGTTTCTTCATTCTGTGTAACGAAATCTGAGACGAGTGCCATTACGAATACAATTTCCTATTGTAACATGGATTCATTGGGGCTGTGAGCATCTGGCACCTTGTTATGTGGGCAAAAATGATTGGCAATACTGTTGACAATAATAACTTTCAATTCGCATTGTAGAGTACCAGTAAAAGCAGAAAGCTTTATGCAGAAATCCAAATTGAAATCTGAATTTAAAAATTAAATTCAGAGTATTCAACATGCTCTTTAGCATAGTAAGGCTAGGCAATATCAATGTCACTGATATACAGGAGTATTAGTAGAAAGCTATATATATTTATGCATGCTTAATAGTGAATTTAATGATTAAACTCAAAGTATTCATTATGACCCTTAGCATGGTAAGGCTGGCAATGTATATTAGGCAATGTCAACTCAAAGGCTCTGCATTGCTTCAGGGCTGCTGGCCTGCAGAATGAACTAGACGCAAGTGCGTTGGGTCTGAGCGCTGTCTGCAACTGAGAAGGGCCATTAAAATAATCGCTGCAATAACCGCATTTTGCACAAATTTCAACTGCATTTTTTATTTCATTCCCTATCTCAGGTTCTTTTTCTTCTATGTTTTGTTCTAGTTTCAGTTTTTTCGTTTTTGTTGTTCCTGTCGCTTTTGTCTTTTACCTTTTCGAAGTCAACAAGGAGAGGAGCGAACATTTGCATGCATAAGTTATGGATGCGCCAGCTAGGGGATTGGGAATTTGAGATGGGCCACAGAAAGAAGAAGCGCAGCAGGAGGCGTAGGGAGGAGGGCGGCGCCTGAAGAGCTGCGCAGCATATTGACACAGTAAACTGCTTAGATTGTCAGAGTTCGAGTTGGAGCAGGCCCAGCTCGTTGAGGAAGATGCATTGAAGTTTCAGCAAGTGCGCGACTCAAAGGTAAAGCCGCAATATGCCACGAATACTAAACGCTGCATACTTTCTTCTCGCTGCACTTCCGCACGTGCCACACTCTCGGCCCCAGTGTCAGGCATTTAGACAAAGCACACACACATATGTGTGTGTGTGTGTGTGTGTGTGTGTGTTAGCCATGTTTATGTGTAGCAATCGCTGTTGCTATTGCTGCTGCTACCCGGTTTGTGTTACATTTGCCAACTTCAGCTTTCACACACACACGCAGATATAACACACACATTTGCACTCTTGGCACATGTATCATGTAGCTAAGAAAATCTATGCCCCTTGGCTCAGCGCGAATATTTGGGCTATTTTGCTCAATAGCCAGCAGCCAGGTTGATTTTACTTCTTGTTTAAGGCAACACGCGAACGTCACGAGATTTTTCGTTGTCATCCTCCCTTCCCCTTTCTCTAACCATCTCTCATTAGTTGAGAAATCGCGGGCAGAAAACGCCATTTGGTCCGCTTTTTCGAAGTGGTTCGGCTTTGACTTTTCAGTTTGCCGAATTGTTTGAACCTTCGGCTCGCGACTGCGCGGACTGAAAATGAGAGAGGCAGAGAGAGAGCAAGAGTGGGTGAGAGAGTCAGTTTTAAAGGAATTTGCTAATGTGAAAGACAATTTCTAATTACTTGGGGAATATGAAGTAAAAATAATGGGATCCTGTTGATTGTGGCCGCCATCTAATGATTAATGATATTAATGTATTTTAATATAAAAAGTTGACAAAGGGAAGTTCACAATTTAAATAGTTCTGTCAATTGCTATTATTATTATATTAGTTTATATCATGCCAAAATTTGTTTACATTTAACTCAATTTGATTTAATTAAAATAATTTAAAAAATAAATAAATAAATAAATAAGTAAAGAAATAATTAATTAATAGTATTTTTTAATTTTATGTATTGAATATATATAATTAATTCAAATAAATAAAAATATATTTCCTTACATATCTCATATATCTTTTATCTTGCCTAGTAACATTATCAAGACATTATTCGAAGTCAACTTTCTCCACATTTCGAAAGCTGTTGTAGCTCATTCGCCTGCATTTCCCGCTATTACTCACTATTAAAATAAAGGGAACTGGCGTAAATTTCACCTCCAGTTACCCCACGCTGCGAAGGCTCTTCACTCGTATGCATGCCTCAGTAAACGCAACTCGAGTCGAGATATCCGCTCCGGCAGCCACAAACAACGGGGCACTGAGCTGAGTCCACGTCGAGTTGAACTCTCTTGGTGTAGGTCATAAACAGATTCAGGTGAGCAGCAAACACCTGGGAGAGTGGCAGTGGCAGTGGCACTGGACCGGACCGGACTGGATGGGGCAGGGGCCGAGAGTGGTCCATTGTACTATATGGGGCTGTCCACTTTAACGACTGCACCTGACCAACTGCAGCTGATGTGTTCATATTACTTTATTGCGCCTGTATGGCGTGGAGTATATGCTTTGAAGAGAGCCAACTATATATGTATTATAAATATATATGTAGATATGTATGCATGTGTGTGTACTTTTGTCACATATACTTGAACGGGCTTTCGGCGACTTGATTTTTGCTTTACGCCAACATTGCTTGAGCGGATCGTCTTGGGACTGTAGTCAACAGCATTTACTTGCGGGCATTTATTTTGTGGCCATTGCGAATGGCGCACGAATGTGGCAAAGGAAGGCGAAGTGGAGAGCGGCGGGTGGGCAGCGAGGAGCGGGGAGTGGGTAGCGGTGAGTGGGAGTTTACTCCATAAACAGCTCGTGCAGCTTTTGTGAGTCACGCATCAGTTGTGCATCTCGAAGCTCTCGTGCAGTCTCCTCCTCCTCCTGCTCCTGCTGCTGCTCCTGCTGGCGGCTGTTGCTTTTATTGATGTGTTTGTTGTTGCCAGGATCTTATGGCGGAGCCTGTGAGTGACTTTAAGCTGCGGCAGCTGCAACGTGTGCCGTGTGTATAATGTGGCAGCTTCGACAGTTGACTTAAAGCCCTTTTACCGCACCTCCCAAGCCTCTCAAACTTGCATATCACGAGTTACTTTTTCTTTTCTATTTTTTTATACCCTGAACCCATTGAAAATGGGAAATCAGGGTATAATGGTTTTGTGAAAAGTATGTAACAGGCAGAAGGAATCATCGCAGACCCCATAAAGTATATATATTCTTGATCAGGACGACGAGCTGAGTCGATATAGCCCTGTCCGTCTGTCCGTCCGTCCGTCCGTCCGTCCCTCCGTCCCTCCGTCCGTCCGTCCGTCCGTCCGTATGAGCAAAAGGATCTCAGAAGTTATAAGAGCTAGAGAGCTGAAATTTGGCATTCATACTCGTGTATATCATAGGCAGTACGAGTTTGCTTTATTTTTTCGATAACTCATCCGATAACTTTTTTATCGAGAATAATCGAAAAATCGACATTGTTTTTTCACCCTAATTTGAACACTTTTCAACCAGGAGACTTCAAATTTGCGTTGTATATAGAGTTAATGGATACAAAGATTTTGTAATTTACAGATTTTGGATACCACGCCCCCTTCGCCCCCAATTTGTAAAAAACGCATTTCAAGTACTAGAGACTTGTGCTTTGGAATGTACCCACATTTTAACTATATAAACACATTCTAAAAGTTTCATAAAGATACTCTTACTACAAGAGAAATTATTCAACTAATAAATTCTCATAATATTGCCCACATTGCAGCGCAGCCCAAGCGTAGCCGCTGCTTACTGCGCAGTTAGCAGAGCGCGTGCTTATAAGTGCATGTGTATGTATGTGTGCATAGAAGAAGTGCAGAATGATTAGAATATCAGCTTGGAGGGTTCAGGGTATCTCCCAGTCGAGCAGTCTCGACTGGAGCCTTCTTACTTGTTTTTTTTTTCATTTTTTATTTATTTATTTTTTTCATTTTTTACCGATGCAAGACTCAATTATGTTGGATTGACATTTGGCAAAGGTTCTCTCATCAATCAAGTTAACTTTTTTATTTGTATTCCGTTAAACAAGCTGCAAACTGGGCGTATACGTAATGGCTAGCAGCGGCTACATATAAACACATTGCAGTTCGCAATTTATTGCTCTGCGTCGACTGTGTGGGTGTGTGGATGTGCATGTGTGTGTGGGTGTGTATATGTTTTTGTGACCTGAGGATATAATTTTGTTACTTCATTTTGCCATATTTATGTAGCTGTCGCTCCACGTATAATTTCAATTGCTGCCAGAAGCCAATTTACCCCAGAAATCGAACGTGATGCAGTGCGCTATATTTGGTGTGGATGAAATAAATTGATGAACGCTTAAGGTAAGCGCTTCGATTTACGAAAATCTGTATTGCTTTGATACAAACTAGACTATCAATTATCAACGTCAGGTAAGTTTGTTTTATAGTATTTAGTATTTCATATAAACTCTAGCAAATTTAAAGTATATACTTATAGATATATGCTTAATGTGATGCTTCTTAGAGTTATAAATATCTTAAGGTATGATATATAAATAATTTACAATCGAATCTAATTTAAACGTTTGACCTTTCCTATGTGGAACTATGACATATTTCTATATAAGTTTGCTTTAATTTATATGAGTAATTACGTTTTCAACTCGTTTCAATCTCGTTATGGTAGCATATATAACAAACAAATATTTAAATATATAAGTTAAGCGCTCCCACACTAGAGTACTAGTGATTAGGGACGCTGTGTTGGGTTCTTCTAAATATAAATAACTTTGTTTTCAATGAAGAAATATATTTTATATAATTTAGTAACATTAGGTCTAAGCTCTCTCTCGTGCGAATATGAACTGAGCTACTGGTTGGGTTCTACCCTTGAATGTCTGACTGGACTCTCCAGCCTCCTTACATTGTCGATAGTCTTAACTTATATACTACGGTATATTTTAAAATATTTCTTAAAAATCCCTTCTCTTCGTACAGAACGTATTTTTTATGGTTTTGCACATGATTTGAACGAAATTGATGCATTTGCACTAAGGATAATCCATGATTTTTGTATTATACATTTTTGTTTAGAAGTGCTAGAGTCATTGGCTCATTACAAAATTTTGTTCTTTGATATATCAGATATGTCTATGCTCGCACCAGTCTTTGTCGCTGTGGCTTAACAAATTGTTATTTAGAATTAATTCTTGATAACAATAAGTCTATATATATAAAAGAGAGTTGTGTAAAAGTGCTCCAACACTTATAACTTGATATGTGCTGGACCAATTTTCATGGTTTTTGATTTGTTGGATTTGTCTCCGCCACGAGTAGGTCAGTAGATCTTTAAAATACTGAAAAAATTTGACGAATACTTAAAAAACGCGTGTTTTCCCTAAAGATTCAAATTTCCATTTATACTCAGTAGCCTTGACAACAGTGACAGTTTCGGTCCTGTATAGAAGTAAAAATAAACAAATGTAGTCAAAAAATCAAAAGATTAAAACCTGACTAATCAAAAATAAATAAAAAATTCAAAATTCAAAATTAAAAAAAAAAAAATATAGTTAATTATTAAAAAGTGTATTTTTGGCTTTTTATATTTTTGGACTTTTAAACTTTATAAATAATAATTGTGCGCGTGCGTACAAAAGCTAAATATCTCGAAAGTTCAGGTATTTGTTTGTCTCAAACATAAATTTGTGTAAATTATTTATATTTATATTTCTCGATTGGTTTATATGGTTTTGTGCGAGGGCAGTATTACTATTAATAAAAATGCCGCGTCCTAGAAGATCTAATCTTTCCGGCGGACCCATAATGCAATTAGGCAACGGAATATCGCGAGTCAATTATCTGACGAAGAGCGAGAAATCGCCCGAGAAAGGCTCCGCGTTAGTACCCAGCAAAGAAGGGCCTTAATTCGTGCTTTTCAAAGAGAGGCAGCCCGTGAAATGGCAATAAGAAATGGTTCACAGCTATGAAAAGAGCAATTCTCCAAGATTTGCATGCTTAGAAATTTAAACCAACCAAAACTGTGCAATGGAACGCGTTTGGTGATAAGAAAACTGATGAGCAACGTGATTCACGCGTCGATACTCAAAGGAAAGTTTAAAGATGAGGAAGTTCTTATTCCTAGGATTCCGATGATCTCAACAGATATGCCCTTTGAATTTAAACACAGGGCCAATCTTTGACTATTTGTGGCCTCAATCTAGAAAATGCGTGTTTTTCTCATGGTCAATTGTACGTGGCATGCTCACGTGTTGGCAAACCATCCGCATTATTTGTTCTTGCACCCGAACAAAAAACGAAGAATGTCGTTTACCACAAGGTGCTTGAATGAAAATCCGATTAATAAATTAATCAGAGTGTATCCCAACCTGAACAACATAGCTTTCAACAATTTTTTACCTAGAAATAATATAGAGGGCAATGCAACGTTTGCCGGTCCAGCTAGTCAATAAATAAATAAATAAATAAATAATAATAATTTTAAAAATTTTACTTTTACTGATTTCATAAAATTGTTATTTTTTTTTTTTTTATTTATTTGAATATACCTATATTGACAAATCATGAGCTAACTTAGGTATAGTTTTAGAAAACTGCATAAAATTATTACAATAGTATTACC
Organism: Drosophila mojavensis; assembly: GCF_018153725.1. Classification (NCBI taxonomy): domain Eukaryota; kingdom Metazoa; phylum Arthropoda; class Insecta; order Diptera; family Drosophilidae; genus Drosophila; species Drosophila mojavensis. The sequence goes on along the minus strand of NW_025318726.1, from coordinate 203,627 downwards.
TAGGGGCCAGCTGTAATATATTTTATATTCATTTAGTATAAAATGCACAATAAATATTTACTAAAAACCCTTCCTTTTCATATTATCTACTTGATATGTACATACATATATACTTACATACATACACTAGAATGATGTACTATAATTACGCTTTGAATTTTATAACTTAAATGGTATCTTTTATCGACTGACCTGAATTGGAACTACTTTAGCCCATTAGATGTAATATTTCTTATAAATATTTACTTAAAACTTCCATTCGGAAGGCAATGAAATTATTTCCGTTGCGCAGTCGAGCAACCCTTTTGTGCCCCACCGCATGGGCGGACCATGCCCACAAGTCGAAATGTTATTGCCTAAACAAACAAGAGGGAGGAGAGGAAAGGACGAATGCGAAAGGCAAATGCAATCACCTGTAACACGAAGCTGAATACACAAACAAAACAAAAGGCGCAACATAAATTTGCGAGCCAGACTTTGATGTTGGCGATTGGGCAGAGAGTGGGTCAGAGAGTGGGTCTGTGAGTGGGGTGGGAGTGGGGGTGGGGCTCGCGGACGTCCTGTCAAAGGCCGATTGTGGTTAAAGCAGTCTGTCTGACAGGGCGTTTATTTTAATGGCCTGATTATGGCAGCGCCAGGCAAAAAGAAATATCAGTTGAGCAAAAAATTAAACAACTGAAACGGTTTCAATGTCGCTCGTCCATTTCACTGCGTTTCTGCCCCCTTCTTGTCCTGATGTTTTTTTTCTTTCTTTTTATGTATGAGTTGGGCCCACTTTTCAGGTCCTTTGCTCTGTTTGGTGTTATTGGCAAATTTGGTTTTTGTGCGGCTTATTTATGCGCATCGCCTGCCTGCCGCCTGCTGCCTGCTGCCTGCTTTGGCGTTTTTCTATTTCACTAAACTCTGGGAGAAACCAAGTTTATTGTGAGCTGCGAGTGAATTTGGAATAAAGAAATGGAATCAAACGAAAGGCGACTGCACAAAACCCAAATGTGGCATAAAAAGGGGTGTCTGTGGTATTCGCGTGTGTGTGTGTGTGATTGCTACTTGGATACACTCTCACACACACACACACACAGACAAAGCCATTCAAGCACTCACACAAGAAAAGCAAAATTTGTTGGTAAGCAAATGGCGCGATTCAAAATTTTTGCCAAAGATTCAGCTATTTGCTTGCCCTAGAAACGGGTAGATTCAGACCTGCATGCCTTATGTAAGACATTGTCAGTTGCATTCGATTATATGTTAAATAAAATATATATATATCTACAACACTGAAGGCGAAAGCATTTATGAATAATGAGATTTTACTCAATATATATTTATATAAATATACAATTTTGCAAATATCTATTTTTATTTAATAAATATTGCTTTCCATAAATATTTATCCAGCAAGAGTATTTTACATTAGCTTTTCAACTTTTCAACTTTCGGAATATATTCTTTATGTTCTTCTGAAGTTTATTTTTAGAATCTAGCTTTTGCCAGAGATCCTTAGTCGGCCGCATTGAGCTTGCATTAAAATAAATGAAAGGAAGTAAATTTTACACAGAATATGCAAATAATGCTGACAACAATGACGCTCTCTCTCTTTCTCTTCCTCTCTCTCCCTCTTTCCCTGTCTCTATGTACGTAGTGTGGGCGTGGCTGGTGCCATTAGCATGGTCTGCACTGATACAAACAACCGCAGAATGCGGCCCATTGTACATCGAGGACTCGGCTGCCTTTCAGCAGAAATCTGATATGTGCCTGGAATATAATGCGAGCAAATAATGCAGGCCGCCTAAATGGCAACAATTATGTTATTGAAATTGAAGAAACGCAATAGAATAGAATGATATACAGCTATGCAAGTACGGCACAGCGCGCTAAGACCATTGCCATTGTTGTGGCACGAATAAAATGCATTGCGAATTGATTGAGCGCAACATTCAGGGATGTTCTTCAAGCCAAGCAAGTTTGTCAATAGACGTCATATTAAATAGCTAGAGCATATGCTAGAAAGAGATAGTTGAGTAGGTGAGTTGGCAGAGAAATCGACTGAGACTTTCAGGAAGGAACCTTTAAGGAGCTGTTGCCCAAATCAAGCAACTGAGTCAGTAGATATAGTATATATATATAGACATAGTATAATGTAGTTATTGGCTGAGCTTCGGCTAGTCTATAAGCTCTCTTGACTCTAGTTTACTGAAAGTGACATCTAAGACATTAATAACATTAAATACATTTACATTTATAAAATTCTGCTCTTCTCTATATCTGTCCTATACTCTACATCTATAGAGAATTCCATCTAGTCAATCGAAATACACTTCTCAAATGTTTATCTCCCATCTAAGAATAACATTCTATGCAAATGCGCCTTTCGGCCCTCGGAAGATATGGGGAGGGGATGCGTGTACTTATGGAAATGTATTTGGCGCTTAATCGCATTTCAATTACTTCAACCACTTCATTTATTCATTGCATTACAAGTGTCCAAACTGGCAGCCGGCAGCCGAAGCGTGTGCCCAAATCCCGGCCAGCCATTGCCATTGGTGCCATAAAAAGGCACTGCCAGGACCGCCCGCTGTCAGCTGCTAGCTACCTAACAGCTACCTCTCTCTGGCTCGCTCTCTCACTTCCTCTCCCTCTCTCATGCCCCTGGCCAACGGGGCAGGTTGGTGTGTTTTTATTGTTCGCTGCTCGCCTCGACACCATTAATCCGCCTGAAATGAAAGGTGAGCGATTTTTTCGCAAATCCAATTTGTTGTAAAAAAGAAAAATAAAGAAAGGTAAGAGAGCACCGAACGTTGACGAGGCTGCAGACGTAAAAGTTGGGGAAGGCAATGGCAGGGAAGGGAAAGCCGTCCAAGCAAAGCAAAGTTCCGCCCCGGAATACATTTTGCGCTGCAGCGGGCGGTTAGAGGAAGGTTAGGGGAAGGGCGGGCGCCCAGCGAACGTGTGACACGGCTTTAATGCGCGCACATTTAAGCAGCTTTCAACTATGGCCAAAAACATGTTCAGGTGGGGCGCGGCAGAGGTGGGAGGCTGCTGCGGACCACTTGTCAAAAGTGTTGGCGTTAAGTGCAGCTTCATTTCTTCGATTTGGCCGGCAACGTGGGCCATTATCGAGTCGCGCTTATCGTTCAGTTAACGTCAAATGATAATGTCAACAGCATCTGCCTGCCCTTCTCGATGCTGGCTCACTTTTTTCTAAGGAAGGGAATATGGGCTTTAAGGAAAATATTTTGGGATAGATGCAAAAATGTTTGAAAACCTGTGAGAAATTACGCTAAGGCTAGAACTCAGTCCACTCTTGGGACCATGCTCAGCACATTTATAATTGCCTGCCGAGTCCCCACTGAGCGAGCATTAGGCAGTCATCCACGGCTTCTCTTGCCTAATGCGCACCATTGATTCTGCTGAAGTGTAGGAACACTCGCGCGTTTGCCAATTATGCAGTTGCCATATTGAAAAATCAATAGACGGCGAGTCGTCAGCTCGTAGAGAGTGAGAGAGAGAGAGAGAGAGAGAGAGAGAGAGGAGCTGCCCCTACTGGACACTTGCCGACTCTTAAAAGAAAGTTACAAAATTGTCTCGAGTGTTTTGAAAACTTTACTCGCAAGTTGCTGACATTGCCGCCGCGGGGCACAGCACGAGTCCAAGCCGCATTTCCTGCTTGGCTGCATCTCAAGGGGCACCAGCAGCAGCAGCAGTAGCGGCAGCAGCAGATGAATGTGGAGCACCCATTAGAGCCAGGTGGCATCGGCCACCTTGTTGAGCCGAGTATGCGGTTCCCTCAACTCTGGCCAAAAAAGGCCAAAGTTCTTGTTAGCCTGCCGCAACGGAGCCCTCACAATTCGAGTGTTCGCCGCCTTCGAACGTTCTTCGATGAACTTAATGGCCATTGAGAGAGAGAGAGAGAGAGAGAGAGAGAGAGAGAGAGAGAGAGACTCTTGGCGTGGCTCTCGTCCGGGGCCGGCAGTAACCGCCAGCAACCGTTAAATGATTATGAAAATAGTTGGCAGGCCCCTCGCAATGACCTTTGCGCGTTCTGCGGTCTGCGGTGTGTGGGCTGCGGGCTGCAGTTGGGCAGCTGCCACGTTTCACGCCCAAATAATTCTCAAGTGCTTTTTTCCACTCACCAAATGGCTTCAATTTCGTGTTGTCTGAGATGGCGATTGGTGGCCCTGAAGATGCACGTTAAGAAATTGAAAATATATATATTTATATACATACATATATATACGATTGCTTGGAAATTTAATGGTGTGTGTTTCGAAGCAGGAAAAAGAGTTGGGCTCTTATTGCAGTAAATTGTTTTATACTGATATTCTAATTGAGATGAAAGAGGTCAGGCTGTAATCGATGATTAACTGATTGATTATGTTGAAGCTATTTTAGTTTATATAACTATGTCATATACCATTACAAGTTTAAATCTAAAACTAATGAATACTAATAATAATCAAATTAATAGTCAAAATATAATAATAATTATTATTAGTATTTTAACATTAATCTCATATCCATATTCGTATGAAAAAGCTTAGATAAAGATAAATATAGATAAATATACTTATTTAAGATTGAGATATGTAAGAACTCAATGTCTCACTCTAGTTAATTTTTTATTGAGGTTTTGCTATTTATATCTGCTCTCATTAGACTGTTGATCTTATTTGGTGTTTAATTAATTTATATTAATCAGAATTAATCACAATAATTTCAATAAATTTCAATAAATACCTGGCATGCTAGTACAGTCGCTTTAAGTGCCAAAGAAAATGCCTGGATTATAGTTTTTCAGGCATTTTAATTAAATTCGCTCATCTATTTGCTTTTCAAGCTTTTCCTCATTACGATTTCTGTTCGGCTTCTGCTCTCCATTATCCCCTTCCAATGGCAAATTTTACTTTCAGTTACAAACTTCAATCAATCGGGAGATCTACAAAATCCGCAGCATTGAATGATATGCAATAAATATGCAAAGCGAAAATGAAAGCAACAAAAAATAATAAAAATAAAAGAGAGAAGATAATTTAAAATGCGACAGTGTTTGGTGTCCATTGTTGTTGCTGCCTTTGCTGTTATTGTGGCTGTTGTCAACAGTCATCAATTATGCACAGACACACACACACACACATACACACATACACACATGTATTGCTATGTAGGCTTAGGTCGCTTGGTTACCAATAGGAAACGGGGCAGCACAAGTGTCGCTGTCGCCGGATGCGTCCAACTAACTAAACTATGCAAATTGCTTATTTTATGGCCCGGCGAGGGGGAGTGCAAGGGCGCCAACCCTTTTGTTGCTCGCCGGCAAGGATAATGCTGGGTAACAAGGACAACGCTGCTTAATGGCACAATTTGAGCAACTAGCTGGCTGGCTGGCTGGCTGGCTGGCCTGCTGCCTGCTGCCTGGCTTACGGATGCGGATGCGGATATGTGAGAATTCAATGAAATGGAAACTAACAAAATAAAATTGATGAAAAAAGAGCAGCACAGCACAACGGATAGAAATGAGGAGGAAAAAAATAGCAGAAGCCTTTAAAGGACACTCACGCTGAAAGCGAGCATCGAAATCAGCGCAAATCAAACGGCGCAGCACAGGAAAAATTGGGCACAACTATGAAGTCCGGACCCAGGACCGGTGAAAAAAAAAAAAAAAAAAAAGAAGAAGAAAAAGCAAATGAAAAAAGAGATGAAAAAAGTAAAGCGTAAAACGGAAGCGCAGCGACAAAAGGGCGGCTGCCCCCGAACAACAAAAGATGCTGAAACGGGCCTTAGCTATGGACATGGAACAATGCCTCCGACGCGGCCGGAGATTGCAAGTGGGCGGCGACCAGGCAATGGGGGAGCGGCGGGCATGGCTGGTCGGTTGGGCATGGCTGGAGCATAACTCGTGGCGGGCTTCCGTTCAATTTGAAGCCTGTTTGTTGGCCCAAGTAGAAGTAGAGGAAAAGAAGCTGACTGCAAGATGAGAAGAAAAAACAAAAGCGGAAACGAGCAGTTGGCGGCCGATTGGAACAATTGCAGCGTTAGTCGAGCAACAACAACAGCAACAACAACAACAACAGCAACGACATCGCGCAGACGAAGGCGCAGCGGTAGCAAAAATTAAACAAACATGGCCAACGCTTCGAGCTGCTAGCAGTTTGCTTGCTTTTTGGCCGCCATTGTTTGAACTTATTATTGGTACAGTTCCAGCAACAACAACAACAACAACAACAACAGCAAACGCAATCATCGCATATCCTTTGGCTTAACCCCTGCCACCCCAACCCGTGACCTTTCCTCACTTCCTCATCGCCGTTAACTGACCAGCTGCCCAGCTGCCCAGCTGCCCAACTGAGCGTGGACTGAGTTGATATTGCCTTTGCTCATTGAATATCGCCTGATTCTTTGCAGTCACTTTCTTGATTTTCCACAATTTTCCTTCGTTTTCTCTTACATTTCAATATAATTTTGCGCTCTTTATGCTCTGTAAAGGACTCTTGTTGCAAAGGGTGGAGTATTACCTATAACGGGAGCTCTTAGAGGGGATATTCAGATGCTATTCACTTAATAATTCTTTCAAATTAAGGTTTATCGGATCAATGGGAATAGTTCTTGTAGTTTAATAATTTATAATTTATAAATGTATTTATTTGTATTGATGTACGAATAAGTATACTTAATTTTATAAGATAGAGGTATATAATCTTTTATAGCACAGTTATAGGTTAATAACTTTGTTTAATAGTTGGACAACATAGCAAAACTCATTTATTTTTTATATTATGTGAAATATTTCTATTTATATCTTAGTTATGTACACCTAACTACAGTTATACATTTTTATCATATGTACAATACCTTGATATATATATATATATTTTTTTTTTTTGTTTTATACATAATAGAATATTAAACTAAACTTAACAACTTAGCCTCAAGTAGCTCAAGCTCAGTGCAAGTTTTTCTTTTCCATTGAGTACAGGGTATCTGCTGGTATACTACTCGACAACTGCCGGCCCTTATTTGTCTTGCCTGCGCAGTTGGCATGTGAGCGTATATAATTTGTAAAAATTATTTGCCTTGCTGTCGTCAGCGACGTTGTCGACGCCGGAAAGAAAATATTTTTTCATCATTGCATCGCTGAGTCCAGGGACAGACCTGCGACAGGGACAGGAAGCGTTGCGGTCACCGCCTCCAGCAAAAATATATATAAAATAAAGAAAAACAAAAGCAAAGCGGGGAAAAGGGTTAAATTTTAAATTGAGCAGACTTATTGCAGGCGTGGCCCTGCCCTCGATGCGATTGTCCGGCGCTTTAATTGGCAGAAGTGCTGAAGCACTACGACTTTAATTGGACAAGGATGATTGTTGGCCCGATGCTTGCCAGAGCAAGTGGCAATTGTCATTTTATGTGCTCAGCCATTCGGCAGCAGTGAAGTGTCTAGAAATTAAGTATACGCCCAGGTGCCAGAATAATATCTATTTAAAATATTTACTACTACCGCATAATTAAAGTCAGTCGCTTGCACTCTGCGCTCTACACTCTGCACTCCACACTCCACACTTGATAGCCATTCCAGAAACTTGCAGATAATTTCATGCTTCGTCGCCGAATCAACTTGAACTTTGGACATTCGAAGCTTACTCAGCCACAACACAAGCAACGATAAAACGGACACACTCCTTTCGGAGGCAGCAGCAAACCACAGAGACTGCTACGATGCCAGCCATTGGCTGGAAGCAAAATTATATATATATTAAAGAAAAAGTATATATACAAATATTTATATGTGTATATATTAAAGAGGAAATACAAATACTCTTTTAGCTCCATAAATGTCAGTTGAGATTTGTAGCGATTTTATTATACATTTAATACGATTACCAACCTAGCTAATAATACGATATTTTAATTGAAAAAACCTAAAATGTTATTTTAAAAAAAAATTCTTCGAGTTACAAATTGAACAAGCTCTAGCCATAGATTTAATAATGTTATTAAATTCTTTAACTATATTTTTATATAGGCGAGGTCACAAAACATCGATATCTTCAATATCTTACCTAAAGATATGGATACAGGAAGAGTGAGCCAAAATCAGCTCCAATGACACAACAAAATCTCTAACCACTACACAAAAACATTTAAGGAACACTCTCAAATATAATGGATATCAAATATTATATATGAACCGTTTTTAATAAAACTCGAATCTGGTCAGTTGGTAAAGAAGAAGCGAATATTTAAGCAACGCCAAATTTGGTGATTTTCCGGTTCATGCAAAATTTTTTGTTAATTACAATAAATATACTATATTGATATATACCTCATCGGAAAGGTAATTTTTCAAGCTACAATTTCAACTAATATTACATATTTTATGGGCGTTTGAATTTGAAAAATAAAACAAAATAAAAAAATTAATGTTACTCACTGTATATAAATACTTCTTTTGAATATCTCTATCCTTCACTTCTTTACAGCAAAATTCAACCTTAATCAGAGCGCAAGCACTAGGATAAATCAGAGCGCTACAACTGACGCATAATTTGTAATGGGCCGAGAAGTGCTGCCAGATTTTAATGCTGGCTGCTGAAGGACAGCCGGCAAAATGGAGATTGGCGAGCACCAACAATGTTCATAATGAGAGCAACATCAATGACCATGACCAAGCGGCAGGGAAGTGGGCGTGGAAAAGCGAACGAAAACTCGTCGGAAGGGGGGCACAGGCGAAATAGGAAAAATGCTCGAGTCCAAGCGGCTGACCGAAAATCATAAGCGGCAAAATGTCGGAGGCAGCGCGCGTAATTGGAAATGATGCTTCAGGTCTCTCAAGTTGCGTGAAGCATTATGACACCTACCCCCCCGCACCCTGCCAGACTTTGCCCGCTGCTCGCCGCATCTTCCACTCACAAACAGAAAAACTGATTGCTTTTGTTGTTGTAGCCTGACTGACAAACGCGCTGGCAGGCACGAGGATGACGCTGATGATGGTTGACGGCTGTGATAACGCGTAGCCGCTAAATGAATTGAATGCGATGCCTTTTAGCAGAGATTAAACAGCAAGAGCAACAGCAACCAGGCATTAGCATCAGCACCAGCGCCAGCACCAGCATCAGTTTGCTTGCAAGCTATATCCATATTGAACGAATACTTATGCAATGCACTGTGCTACAAGCAAGCGAAATGTTTGCTATTGTTCAACACTGTTTATTTTGGGGGATAATCAAGGCTTAAAAGAACTGAAGCCGGTAAAGTTAGCAAGACTTGGTTCGGAAACCGGAATATCTTGATCCTGAACTTCTTTGACTCAATTTCAATATTTCAATATTTTAAGTGTCTGTAAAAGAGGCTAGATCCAAGAGCCTAATCAAATAGTTAAATAATTTTTGTTATTTATATATACCATATATCTACATAGAGTTGTATACAAATTCTTGTAAAAAGCTGAAGCTTGCTTTGAGTTGCTGAAGATTGGACTTGCAGTCGTACATGAAATTAAAACTTATAAAATTTATAAGTTAATTATAAATATATATATATATTATAAATTATTATTAATTATAAATATATATATATATTATAAATTATTATTAATTATAAATATAAAATTAAGATTTAGTTTATTTTCCAATCGAATTGAACTGTCATTCTGTAGGACAGTGTTGCGTAGCAAGTGTGCTGGATATTGCAATTGCGTTCCGGCCAGACAGCTGTGGGCGCGTTGTTGTTCTTGGTGGCCAGCTGTGATGCTGCGTATTAAGCCTGGAAATGCCATTTCATCTTTTTAATTGAATTTTAATTTGTTTAGAATGCGCTTAGAGCTTCACACCAAGTGGCTGCAGGCAGCTGGCTTCTGACTGGCTTCTGACTACGTTGGAGCTTTGGAGCTCATCGCAGCACTTCAATTAATTTACTATGTGGAGTGGGCCAGACAAGATCTAGTTCTGTTCCGTTGTCTACACTGGCTGGCTGGCAGCTTTTCCCAAATCGATTAAATTTAATTTGTTTTCTTTACCGGCATTTCATGCTGCGTGTCATCGCGATTTTTCCAGCGGTATTTTCTTTTCCATTCTCTATTTTCCATTTTTACTCCCCATTTTAGCGACCGTAATTTCATAATGAGTTGACTTAATGCAGCCCAACTACTGCGAAGGGAATTTGTTCTTTGCGTCCGCCGTCGAGCAGCGAAATTGTTCACGCGAACATAAAACAATAATGAAAATGCCGCACTAACACATAGTAAGCGTGATTATGACGGCAATTCGTCTAAGACTCAAATTAAATTTGGCTGCCTATTTTTCTCTTTTTGTTTTTATTAGTTTTTCCTGTTGTGCTCCAGAGAACAGTTTTTGCACCTAGCAACGTTTGTTGATTTTATTTTCACGCAGTAATTGAAGTAATTTGAATTTTCTCTTCGGCACGAAAAGTTCTATTCGGTCAGGCGCTTTAAATCATTTTGGGTTCATTGCTGCAAGCGATTTCTTTGCCTTTCCTATTGCTTTCACTTGTTGTTTTTCCGTACAATTAAAATGCCGGCACTCCAAACGCCAAAATAATTATGAGGAAATGGACTGAAAAAAAAAAAAAATAAAAATAAAAATATAAAATTAAAATACCAAAAACAAAAATATGAAAAATAAGCATATTATTATAATGATGTCCGTTACTGTGAAATTAATTAAAATTTATATTTCAGCATTTAAATTCTTGTTTTGACGGACCGCACCTGCCATGACTACAAAAAGTTTAAAAGAGAATAATTTGATTGTGCCAAAAATCTTTTACGTGGAAGCAATTTGCGTTGTGCTGCATTTTAAGCTAACTGTAATTGTTAAGAGTGGACTGCAGAATATAAAAAGAAAAACATATTGTAATATATTTTTAATTAAAAAAGGTTCTACTTAGAGATTTAATTAAATAACTTGTAGAGAATATTAATTTGCTGAATTTGAATATATTTAACATAATTGTATATATTAAATTGACAATAATTGTATGTACAATTAAAAAATAAATAAAATAATTACTTACAAAAAATATACTATCAGTATTTATTTTTTTACTTTTTTATATATGTCAGGTCTTCGTTATCATGTTCGTAGTTAACTATTTCTTCATATCCTCAAATACAAGTCCTCTCTCCGAGTCATCTCTTAACAATCTGCCCATACTATACGTTGCCACCTCATAACACTACGTGACACGGACTACACTCAGCAATCGGGAAGTTTAGTAATCCTCATTGCCACTCACAGCATATAACTATCGATATTACCAATCGATATCTACAGTCATTCTCCGACATATACATATAACCTCATATATAATAGAAATATTTTAAGCGAAATTATTAAATTTAAATTTTATTTATATTAAATTTTTTAGTTATTGATTTTAATTATTTTCTATATTTTTTTACAACATTTTCTATTATAATTAATTATAAGCTGTCAATTATTTTGCAATACAAACTACTAATATACTCAATCCGCATAAAAGTTGAGATTTTATTTCTCTTATATATTTTGCTAATATCTATTTTCGACACGAGCCTGTATTAGTCAGGAAACAAACATTCAGCATTTAGGAATTTATAAACTGCCAGAAACTCACCAAGTCGGCTCAAAAATCTGTAAACAAAAAGAACGCGTGCCACAGAACAGCAAAACAGATAAATAGAGTAAGGAAGAGAGATAGAGAGAGAGAGAGAGAGAGAGAAGTTGACGGTCGTAAGCCGAATTTTATGCTGCAGGCTAAGAGGCCGCCAAGGTGGGAAAGTTGGAATACCGACTGACTTTGCATATTTATCATATGAAAAATTAAATGCAAACTTTTTGTTTTATCCCATTTTTTGTGCGGGGAATTCGCGCACGTTGCGTTTGACATGTGTGACAAAATGTCAAAAGGAAAATACACAGAAAAATAAGCAAAAAGCGAACAATTCAAACCAAATTTAAGCTGAAATATTTAAACGTGGCTTGCGCATTTCTCGCCCACATGGCGTATGCGCAATTTTTGTCTCTGCTCGCCATTTGTTGGTAAATGTGTGTGAGTGTGTGAGTGTGTGTGTGTGCGTGTGTGAGTGTGTGTGCTGCTGCCTCCTTTTTAATAGCTGAAATTCTGGCTGTGCTGACAGCTTTCGCCTTTATATGCAGCTCGCGTATTTGATGCAAAAATCTGCGCTCAAATGTTGAATCTTCCGAAGCGCGCCGCAACGACCTACACACGGCTCGGTACGCCAGGACCCGTGTTGCTGCTGTGCATTTGCATTGTGGCCTTGGAGCAAATGTTTCTGTCATTACTGCGTACACAGCCCCCATTCGGCGCTCCATGGAGCAGCGCACCCAAGGCAAAAACAAAGATGTTTTCACCAAAATGTCGGCAAATTAAATGTAATTTCTTTTCATTTCGTTGCTGCTCTCGAGAAGCCACTGCCCTCACACTTGATGGACTCGGCCCTCTCAGTTTTTCTGCTGGTGTTTCTTCTTCTTGGTCCCTCTTCGGCCTCCTCGTCTGCTCTCCTGCACTTTTGTGTAGCACGTGGCAAGCTGTCGTGAAGCAAATTGCCCGAATGAAGTTGCAACATGCAACGCGGCAGCCGCATGCCATGAAATTAAGTTGCAAGCTCCAGGATTTGCTTTCAACTTTCACCAAATTTGCTCTGCTGCATTTTCGTCCTGCTACAGACGCACACTAGCACACACACACACACACACACACATTCAGGGAGGGTCCTTTAGTAACTCAGCAAGGTACTTCGCTTCCCTCGATTCGAAGCACGCGTTGCCGTCGTTTCTTCTGGTCTCTTGGCTGCACTCGACTATTGTCACGCTAATGCCAGCAGCTTTGTCCTGTTTAATGTGAATATATCAGGCATGTCCTTTAACTTGCCACGATACAGAGTCAAACTTAAAGAAGATAACTTCAAACTATAAAATATTATAAACTCAGTTTTATTTACATTATATAGCCATTAATTTTATTCAATATATTTACAGTAATTTGTTTGTTCTTGTTGAGTGCAGCTATCAGGGTATTTCCTAGTCGAGCACACCCAATAAGACTTATGCTCTCTTTCTTCTGTATTACAGCTTTCTTTCAGCCAGTATATGTTATAATAAAATATTAAAGAGAACACTCTCCAAGTATGATAAACACTTGCAGGGGATTGGCTAATGCTCGACAATGTCTTTTGATATGCCTAAGTAATTACCCTGTCGTTCCCCATTGCCAGTTAACGCACAATTTTCCTGTCAGGCTCGTAATTCGCTGCGTGTGGCAGAGCAAAAAAAAAAAAAAAAAAAAAGAATAAAGAAAAAGCGCTGCATCATAACTGACAGTTCGCATAAATTATACATGATTTTATATACATGCGCCGCCATTCGCTTGCCTCGGCCTGGCCCTATAAAGGACGACGGAAGATGCCGTGGAGAGGCAAACGCGAACGCGCAGCCAGCTGACCGCAAGTGAGAGTGGACCATATAAAATGATTAAGCTGCAAGTGAAAATAATTCTATGGATTTTTATAATTTGGGCAAGACGTTTATGTGGCGCGCAAATTGAAAGCATAAATTCCAATGAGCTGCTCGCCTTCGAGGACTTCCTGCGTGCTCAGCACTTGCAGCATGCGCTGCTCCTCGGCAACTGCAGCGGCCAAATTGAAAACTATAAGAGATTGTTCGCCAACTACAGATTGCAGTTTTTTACGCCCCAAAGGGGCGTTCAGTTCCGGGAATTGTTTTACTACGCGGCGCCACGTACAGCGCTGCTGGTGCCGGCCCTCGGAGATGAGCAGACCAAGCGCTGGATCTACGAGCCGGCCTCCGCGGAGGGTTTCTTCAACAACAGCCAGGCTTGGCTGCTGCTGGGCAACAGCCAAGCGAATCGCTCAGACGACCAGATCATTAGGCAGCACTTGTCTCCGTACAACATCAATATCGATGCTGACATAACCGTGGCAATGCGAGCGCGGGGGGCGGCCAAGTGAGTTGAGCAGCGGGTCGAGCACAGCAGGACACATTCAATTTGTAGTCACAATGAAAAACTATTAACTTGCTTTCTGTGAAGTAATTGAGTCAAACAGTGCTTAAAAAACGTATGCATATTTATTTAATAGCATATACAGTGGAATCTTGATTAAGGAATCAACAATTTCATACGAGTCACAAATTTTTAAGATTTTTTCATATTATTTTTTAAACAGTATTTTTTAAAATTATGAATGAAGAGGGGTTTTATATTGAAATGAGAATATTTGCACAATGAATCCCTTTTTCCTCTCTTGTGCGGAGTTGATGGCATTGCAAATATATCATTAAACCGAGCTTTGTAAAAATAGTGAGTAAATTAAAAACCGAACTCCAGTTTAGCAGACAATAAACTTTATTTTAAAATATAAATTGCAAAGCTTCTATTTAGAAGATCGAAATTATTATTTTCTTGAAATTATTATAAAAACTATCGAAAGAATGTAACTAATGTAATTTCTAGAAATTAATGAATTTATTCAATTAACAACAGTTATGCGTAATTTAAGTGTCATATGTATATATGAGTTATGTTTTTTATATATAATCACAGCTCTCTCATATCTATTTCTACATGTGAGCAACTGACAAAAAATCTCCTCAACGAGCTCTTTCGTGATGGTCGACCTTTGTTTTACTTTGCTCTGATGTTTCCCTTACCATTTGATTGAGTTAAATACAGCGAATAAATTGTTTGTATTGTATGTATGTATGTATGTATTAATATGTATGTGATAGTTCTCCAAACACATCGAGAGACTACTTGACTTGATTGTGTGCATGTGTATGAGGATGTGGAGACTCTTCAGGTCATAAGAGCATGACACGAATAGCAGAACTCAATGCGATTAACAGAACACAAAAACGAAAATACCCGACGAGGCCTGCTCTAGGCGTGAGTGATAGTACAGTTGGCCCACAGTGCGTATGAGTTATATTTAGAAATTATTATAAGACAATTTAATTTTGGAATCATACGCTAACATCTTTTCATATTTGAGGATTTAAGGATTTGTATATTTTCTAAACTTAGGACTTTTTTTCCTTTATCAAGAGTTAACAAAAATATCAAATATAAAATTTAGCAATAATTGTTTGCTTGCAGCCAGAGCTGGTTGCTATACGATGTCTACCGAGTGAGCAAGCAGACGCCGCTAATGGTGCAGCTCAAGGGGCACTGGAGTCGAGCTGATGGCTATCAGCTCCTGGCGAGCTTTGGAGAGAGCTGGATACGGCGCCGCCGAAACCTGCACAACATTACGCTAATAGGCAGCACTGCGGTGAGTTGCTGCAAGTGGAGAAAACAAGGGAAAAGTAAACTACCATCGCTTTGAATTGCAGTTGATCGAGAAACCTGCAGACATGGACGATCTGAGCTACCTGGGCAACGATAGGGAGCTGCTGCAGCTGGATCCCATGCAGCGCAAGACATACCAACTCTTTCTGCTGATGGGCCGCATGTACAACATGAGGTGGGAGCTCTTCTATTCTTATTTCTGACAGTGATTGAGCTAACTTCCAGTCGAGCTACAGCTTGCAGGTGCTCTTTCGCGACACCTGGGGTCAGCTGCTGCCCAACGGCAGCTGGTCGGGCGTGATTGGCCACATAGTCAGCGGCGAGGCAGACTTCTCCGTGTGCCCCATCCGATTCGTGACCGAGCGGAGTCGCTATATACAGTACACGCCCCCGCTGCACACCCAGCTGTAAGTATTTGCTTATGCTAATTACACTGTGCTGCATGATTGAGTTTTGAAAGGGAGTGAAGAAGCAAATCTTTTCATTGGCTCGCCTCTCAAAGGAACTGCCTTAATAAATCTCAGTTATAAGTGATTGCTACAATCTCAGTACACAGTCTCAACTCTCCCCTCTCAACTCCTTCTCCCTCTGAGCCGCAGCATCCACTTTCTGTTCCGCCATCCGCGCCGCAACAGCATTCGCAACATTTTTTTCGAGCCGCTGAGCACCGAGGTGTGGTGGTGCGTCCTGGTGCTGATGGCGGGCAGCGCCCTCTTGCTGGTGCTGCACATGCGGCAGGAGCGGCGACTGCCGCAGCCAGCGAGGCCGGCTATGGAGCGGCCCGTGTCCTTTGTGTGGTTCACCATACTGGAGACGTACTTGCAGCAGGGCCCCGCCGCGGATCAGTTCCGGCTGCCGTCGACCCGGCTGCTGATTAGCGCCAGCTGCATCTTCAGCTTCATGCTGATGCAGTTCTACGGCGCCTTCATTGTGGGCTCCTTGCTGTCGGATACACCGCGGAGCATTGTCAATCTGCAGGCGCTGTACGAGAGCGACCTGGAGATTGGCATGGAGGACATTGCCTACAACTTTGAGCTGTTTACCAACACTACAAACCAGCTGGTGCGCGACATCTACAGCCAGCGCATCTGCCGCACTCATCCACCCAATATCCTCACCATCGAGGAGGGGGCGCAGCGCATCAAGCGCGGCGGCTTCGCCTTCCACACGGCCATCGATCGCCTCTATCGCCTGCTCAACGAGCTGCTGGACGAGCGGCTCTTCTGCGAGCTGCAGGAGATCATGTTCAACCCGCCCTACCTGAGCGCCTCCATTTTGGCCAAGAGCTCGCCCTGGCGCGAGCATCTCAATCATGCCGTTCTCTACCTGAGCGAGACGGGTCTGATTGCCTACAATGACCGACTCTGGACCATGCCGCGGCCCGACTGCACGCTCTTCAAGGACGCCCAGGTGGAGGTGGACCTCAAACACTTTGCGCCCGCGCTCTTCACCCTGCTCCTGGCCATGCTGGTCAGCGCGTCGGTGTTTCTGCTGGAGCTGCTCTGCGGCTACCTCAAGGCACGGGGCAAGCAGCAAGCCAGCCAGAAGGTGGATAAGGCTATGTTTTTGCACCCTTAATGAGCGAGTAATAAGAAACGGGCTTTAATGTTGGCTGACAATGGCTGCACAGCAAAAATTAAAAATTCCATTAAGTTGCAAACACTTGCAAGGAGCCCGCAAGCTGCCGCTGCAGCCAAAACTATCTACATCTAAGCGCACTTTTAATTCTGACTTAATTATCAAATGCTAAGAACCGCCAACGGGCTGCGGCAAATGGCCGTAAGTTTTTATTAGCCGACAAGCTCTTAGCTTGGCTTCAAGTGGCCGCTCACTGCAGAAGAGTCAATGGGGAATACGTTGGTTAATTATAGCCAGAGCAAAAGATGCATCAATGTGCTCACAGCATTCAAAAGCAAAGTATAGAAAAATATATATGAATTATAGAAAAAGAAAATGTAGTAAATATTATCATTAAAAAATATTCGGACTATTAAATATATCGTTTCATTAAAGCTGCAAAAATAAATAAAGAAGTTTCTCTTTCCATCTCGCTCGTTCTGTCTCTCTCTCTCTCTGTCTCTCTTTTCATTTCCATTCATTTAATATGCACAACCCTTTTTTGTAATAATCAGAGCTATTATTGCAAAATAATCGTATTAAAATGCAATTGACGATTGTCGCGCAATCTGACCTTATAAAACTGAATGGTTATGGCCATGTCTATTAGGGCATTGCCAACGGCTGACATAACCTTCAATTAAACTGTCGTTATGTGTGACAAATACACACACACACACACACACGCACACAGTGACATACTGCATATTGCGTTTGCTACGCACCCTGATGGCTTCATTCGAGTCGCGAGTCGCGACTAACTGTAATTGAGGCTCATTATAGCCGACAGCCACCAATAAAAGTGCGCCCGTCTCGACTGCCAATGCGCTCTAGTGCAATTTGTGCATATTACATCTGGAGCAGCCGGACAGCCGACAGGCTTGGATTAGGCCCCGAGGCAAGCAGGTCGACGGAGCTCATTAGAAATCTTCGCTACGAGGCGTGGCAAACTAAAGAGCCTACACAGAGATGGCAGAAAATAGCTAAGAAATATTATATATTCCAATAAATTTATTAAAAAAAACACTTGGGTAATCACGCTTTGCTAATGGGAAATCATTGTATATTGGTTTTGTTAATCAGTATGTCATAGCAGATCCCATATACATATATATAAATATAATTTATTCATATATATAAGTTTATTTGATTATTTCAGTTACTTTTATGGGGTTTTTATTTAAATTTGTCTCCATCTGTATGTTAAACTCTAAACAATCAATGTCCATATTATAAAAATATAATAATATTTAAGTAGAAAAAGACAATGTGTCCTGTACTCTTAAATTAAAAAAAAAAAAAATGTTAAACACAACACTTTTGTATACAGTAATTAATTAAAAATAAAGTGTCCCAATAAAAAAAAATAATAAAATAAAATAAATAAATAAAAATAAAAATTTGATTGTTTCATTTAGTTTCATATATTTATTTATTTTGATTTAGCATTTATTTGCTTATTTAATTATTAGAGCGACAAGCTGAGTATATATAGCCTACCTGTGCTATCTAAGAGGTGACAGTTTTGGTTTAAATCTCAATATAGCACGCACAGATCAAGTTTCCTTCAAATAATTGAAGACTATACTTATTTAAATATAAAAGAGTAAAAATTTTATTGAAACTTACGTGTTTGGATTTTGAATTTTTTTTGTTAAAGAAAATTTTATTGTAATTGAATTTTCATTTTTATTTATTTTTTCTTTAAATTATTTATTTTTTAACAAATTAGATCTAATGTAAAATTAAAGCTAACCTAAGGCTAGGTAATGGCCTTCGGCTTAAACTAATTTTGGATGTTGGCATTGCAATTATTGCAAATTTAACTAATATATAAAAGAATTTACAGTTTAATAAACTGCCACTTACATACATATATGTATATATATCAAATGCTGACCACATTTACTAAAGTCCGTTTAGTAGGGCTTGGCCAAGCTTACACTATATGTCTCTATGATATGCGACACATTTCAAATAGAAGCAATGGAGTATGAATAATTATGTTCAGGTTACCTTCTAATCAAGCAACCCCCACTACAATTCTCCTGTTTCTTGTTGGCTCTCAAGGATGTCCTTCATATATAGATACATATTTGATTATACACATTGCATTGCCATGATTAATAGAAAACTAAACTATTTCTCTGGTCTAGCCATCCTCATTGAATTGCTCTCTTCATAAATGAATATCCAGTTCATAAATTATCCATGGCCAGATTCTCTCTCTTTCAAAAACATTTAAATCTTTGCTGTATCTAATTGCCGTCTTTTAATTTGCTCAGCCTCTAATAGTAATTTATCAGAATCGATTTTGTGATGAGCCAACGAATTGATGGCTCTGCTGATTGAAATACACAGACAACTAATAATATTAGCCCTGTATTCCATTTCGAGCTACTCTTTGCTATTCCATTGTAGCCCATTCAATACATATCTATCTATACATGCACATATACTTATATATTCAGCTGTCTTGATGCCTCTTTTTGCTACACACGTCAAATTATGTAAATTTACAACATGATTAAGTTCATCTCTGGGCCTGTGTTTGTTTTGCAATTCAAATGAATTTGATGCTGCTCTTCAAGCGTCCTTTTCGTACCCCTCAGCACCCAAATGTCGTCTCTCTCTATCTCTCACTCTGTCTCTCTCTCTCTCTCTCTCTGTCTCTCTCTCACTTTGGTGTGTGTGTCTGTGTGTATAGACATTTAACTATCTATTTGGCTCTGGCTCTGTTTTATGCCTGTCGAAAGCAACTGCTGGCCCCTCGCTTGTTATATAAATTCGAAGCATTTGTTCTCGTCGGCCAAAGTATCAATTGTTGGGCATTTATTTATGCCTAGCTGTTGCTGTTGTTGTAGCTGTTCATGTTGATGTGCCCTGTCTGCATTTGGCCTGTGCATGTAGTTTATAGCTTATGCTTATAGTTTGGCCGTCGTTTAGCCCAATGCTGAATGAATTTATATTGTTTTTCAAGTGTTTAAACGGCTGCGTCCGGCCAACGATGCGTATGCGTAATACTATTTGAAGCACATCCAATTTGATGGGCTATAACACTGTGCCCATTCCAATATCAATTTTGTCTTAGAGGCGCTGCATGAGCAGAAGCCCAACCGAATCCTTCACTCATTGACCTTGAAGAAATTTCATTGCCCATGATTCTTTCTTTAAATTAATTCAATTAATTTCTATACATAGAGTATGTTGAATTGCTTTATAGTTTTTAGATAAATATAATATAAATATTAAATATTTGGCATTCTTAAGCATGATATTTGTTTGTGGTTTTGCTTTCACACAGTTTTAATTTATTTACGCAATCAAACACTGCAGCAAATCAAAGTTAATTGCCTAAATGCATTCAAGTGTGCATTAATAAGACGAAGGCAGAAGAGAAGCGGATCGAGTTGTGACCGCCCTAGGAAGTGAGATAAAAACAATCTGCAATATTTTCTCAATTTACGCTGTCTCCGTTTACTAGAGTCCCAGTCTCAGACCTAGTCCCAGTCCCAGCCCACTCCCAGTCCCAGCCCAGTTCTGCCTCGCCATTTACCGTCCACTCCGATTTGCGAGTGGAAAAACTTGAGCAACTTTTGCGCTACATTTACGCGGCTTCCCTTACTGTTCCTGTGACCCTCTCTGCACTGCCTTCTGTCTCTGTCTACTTCTCTGTTTCTCTGTCTCTGCTAGTCTCGTCCTGCTGCCTTTGGGTCTGCGCTTTGGCTGTAGCTCGCTTGTGTTATGTGCTTATTATAAAATAATTAAGTCCTTTAGGAAATTGTAGTTCTTGTTGCCTTTACTTTTGCTCTTGCACTTTCTCTCCGATTCGCTTCTTTTTCTCATACAGTTTGTACGCCATTACCTTGGTTGTTTTGCTGTTGTTGTTGTTGCTTTTTTCTTCATGTTTCGCTTTGCGCTGTGATTTCTGCGATTTCATATTTTCAAGATTTTCTTTTTCCTTTTCGCAAGTCAGCTGAGTAAATTTAATATCAAAATTCTCGATTCAAATGGGTTTGCATGAAATATTAAACAAATATTGCATATTTAATGTAATCTTAATAAATTAAATTTGTTATAATATGCACATATTTAAATTTTAATCAAGGCTTACAATCGAATAAAATCAATAAAATCCGCTGGGAACTTATGCCTCATGAATCCGTATTCAATGGCTTTGTCTCTGTATTTGTGTTTATCTGCTGCTGTTGGCATTTGAGTAATTTATTGTATATCTAATTAATTTGTGCTGTCTACGTAACTTTTGTTAATTCTCTTTGCTGCCTGTGTCGCTCTGGGCCTTGGCTTAATGGCCCACCAACCACAGAGCTACAGCCATATCTCTATTAAAGTCGAACCCTAAATCAGCCGACGGTGTTCATGCATGCAGTGCTGCTGTCTCTGTCTCTGTCTCTGTCTCTGTCTCTGTAGCTATATCTGTGTATGAATGTCCATTGGAGGTAGACTGGCAATTGCATAGGCCACATGATCTATGGAATTGTTGCTTCACTTCAATTTATGTATGGCCAGCTACAAATGCACTTTAAAAGTTCAGGCACGGTCCGGGGATCCCATACATACGTATTTGCCATGCCAGGGGATATGACAAGTGTTGGTCAACTATGAGCAGAATGTGGCGCGGCAGCCACAGCCACAGCAACTGCTGCTCCAAAGGGACACTTGATAAATGCCCTCATGATACATGAACATCAACAGCAGCAGCCAGCGCAGTGTGTAGAAAAAAAAGAGGACTTGGCTGGGACATCTGAAGTGCGAGGTACATAAGCAGGCGGTCAGACTGGAGTCCACTTCTGATGGTTGCTGCTGCCGCTTGAAACACATGTCCACTCGAAGTGTGAACAGCGCTATTTTAGAGCTAGCTCATATAACGCTGGATGGCTTCGAATGGGTTGCCAAGAGGGCCACATTATCAGTGAGCTCATAGCAGACTAATTAAACATGTCTGTGCATGAGTGAGCAGCAGAATTAAGCATCAAGTACAATATTCAAAACTTTCTAAGCGCATTCAGAAACGTAGTAAAATGTTTAGATAAACCATTGCATACTTTTGTGCTGCGCATCAGATTTCATTGCATACTTTTCGGCTGAAGTGTTAAATTACTGCTGCGGGTGCTTAGCTGTTGTTAGTCAGTTGCACGGTACAGTAAATACTCGCTTAATTGAATTTTGACTAGAATATGTTGCAAATACTTCAACAGCCTCAAATCAGCCAAATTTCCAATAAATGCAATAGCCTCCCAGGTCGATCCAGCATAAATATTTGCATTGGCCTCCTCCTCCTCTTGGCCATATTGGAGCTGGCATGCTTTGGCTTCAGATAATGTATACATAGCGCGCATCACTTGCAGCGCTTATCGCTTGGCAATTATCAAATTATCCAGGGTACACAGCCAGCGCGTTTGAACTTGGAATGAGCAAACAAGCCAGGCAAATGGAATTAGCATGCAAACTAATTCAATCTTTGCTAGGCATTGACTGAGCCCCCTCCCCGCTTGCATAGCACTCATTCTCGAGTTGCCTTTAGTCAATCCAGCTGATAGTTGACTGCCAGCTTCCTGTGTGTGTGTGTGTGTGTGTGTGTGTGTGTGTGTATGGGTGTGTGCATTTACCTGCAAGGAATTGCAGCACTCAAGCAAATTGTTTGCCCAGCAACAACAACTACAACCACAACAGCAAGCGGAAAACAAAGGCGCAGAGCG
Source organism: Drosophila mojavensis (assembly GCF_018153725.1). Lineage (NCBI taxonomy): Eukaryota > Metazoa > Arthropoda > Insecta > Diptera > Drosophilidae > Drosophila > Drosophila mojavensis. The sequence continues at coordinate 180,975 of NW_025318726.1, read as the reverse complement.
TTGGTCCTCGAACGTGACAAGGATAATAAGCGCTAACAGGCCACAGCAGCTGCTGCTCCTTCTGCTCCTGCTGCTCCTGCTGCTGACCTGTTAACTGAATTGAAAGCATACAAGCCGCGATTCACCACCAAAATCACACTGACCAACAAAAACGAGCCGCCAATGTTGCACATCACTTGGCCAAGTTAATGAAACGTAACGCAAAATGCAATTAGGCCTCCGGCATGAGAGCTACAAATTAATTCCGCACTTGCAACACAGCGAGGCCAAACTGCCATCAATTGTGGGCCCAAAAATGAGCCCGACAAAATCGTTAATCAAATTAAAATTTATTTACCATTTGGCTGAAAGCAGCGCAGCTAACAAATTTATCGTTCGCCCCTGCCAGGCCCCAAATAAAACTAACAACATGTGCAGAGCAGCATAAAGCAATGCCAGAGATGGGCGCGTGACACGCCAACTGTCATCGTGCACAAAGCAATGAAAATTCTCTCATTCTATTTAAAGAGCCTCTCTGAAAAGTATTCTCAAAAAAGATCACGCACGAAAGCACGAGGTCAACTCTAGCACGAGGTCTGACTCCATCTCGATATTGCATCCATATCTGTAAGTGTATCTGTATTTGTATCTGTGTGGCCATGTTGCTGCAGCTGTATGGGTGGGCTGTCTGCATGTGGTGTGCATAATTTGAAAGCTTAGTTTTTGGGTCTTTTCGGTTTCGGCTTGGGTTTGGGTGGAGTGGGGTCGTGTGGGGTGGGGTTCGGTTCGGTTTGTTCTTTGGACGTTTTTCGTTTGTTTGCGTCCAGTTAGCGCATAAATTTCCATGACAATTGCCTGTTGTTCGACGTGCACTGTGAATGACATTGTTGTTGTTGTTGTTGTTGTTGTTATTATTGTTGTTGTTATTATTGTTGTTGCTGTTGACATTTTGCCATTTTAATTAGGCAACATCCTGTCGACTGCAGCTGTCCGTCTGTCAGCCAATTGCTTTGATTATGAGCGGGCGAGCTCTGCTTTAAGATAGACGCTGTGCGCACGAACCGACCCAATTCAGGGAGGGTAGAGTCATTTCATTGCCATCACAGCCACACATAACTAACTAACTACACATATTAAACGTGCGTTGGCCCCCACTCGTTTTGCAATATTTTAGAACTTCATTTGAGAATGTTAAAATAAGCTTTTTAGTTAAATCTCCTGCAGCTGCTGTCAATGCTACCAAATAAATTAAGTATGCCGCATACCACTAGAGTCCGTTTCCGTTAATGTTTCACACACACTCACGCACACGTACACGCGTTTATACCTGGCATTTGTGTGCATATTTTACTTGCTAATTTTGTAAACCTTTTTATTTGCAACAACAAACTTTTGCATCCGCCAAAGCACACACACACACACACACACACACACACACACACGTAACATATGAGCACACATACACAGGCTCACGTACTCACTCGAAATATTTGTCAAAGTCCGTGCAAACACTAATGCAAACAGACCCAAACACACACACATGCATATACACACACAGCTAAACAGACGACCGCGCCATCGTTTCCGTTTCCGCTTTTTTCAGCGCATGTGCGTGTCTGCGGCTCTTGGCATGCGCGTATGTGTGACTGTGGCTGTGGGTGTGTGCGTGAGGCTCGCCTGTTGACAATTTTGCGGTAAAATGCAGTCAGATTCACGGCGAGCTTAATAAATTACAACAACTTTAGTCCAAAAGCTACAACAACAAGTAGGAGCCCTGCAGTCTATCGACTAGCGAATTCATAATACTCTTTCGCGATCCATAGTGTGGGAGGCTGCTTGAAATATCAATAAAGTTGGCAAGCCCAAGGGATAGATTAAGATTTAAAGATCTATCCGGATAGAGTACATACGATTTTAAGATCTATCCGTGGAGGATTCACTTTCAAAATTAAATTCAAGGTAGGCATATAATTAATATTTTGTCGTATATATTTGTCGTCAATTAATTATATTGTCTTTTCTATTATTTTGGGTAGAAGTAAGCTAATAATTGATACTCTGATGAATCACGCCCTTATCGAGCGATATATTGGCAAACTTCTTTTTGACAGGTATGCAGCTTCCTTTTATTAACAGCAAAATACGTCAAATATTGTGAACAAATAAAATAATATAATAAAAATAAAATAAAAAGAAAGAATTATCCATAAATGAAATGCGTCGCCAATATATTGATCGTTATGAACGTTTGTAGCTTTTGTCATCATATAAATGTCGCTCATTTTATTGACTGATAAAATTTAAATAAATGTGTTAACTACATTGAGACCCATTCCGATTGTAATTGTCAATATAGGAATGCATGCCTATATAAATTTTTGTAAATTCATAGAGGAGCTTTAGGTAGCTCACTTCTCAGAGTTTTATTTTATATTTGTAGCACAATCAGTTTTTCCCTTTTGCAATGGTAACATCAAATTTCTGGTTTCAATGTCTGGAATTCCCATAGACGAAAAGAGAGAGCGAAAAGGAACTTATACGAATAGTTCTTTGTAAGTTCAGGACATCCGATTTACTGAATGGGTATAAAATAAGAATTAGGCTGCGCTTGAGTTTCGTCTGTCGTTTTGTCAAGTTGATATTTTCCTTACCTAAGCTTAGCAATAAACAGAATCAATTCAAACCGAAATGAAAGTGACTTTAATTCTAAGTAAATAATCAAATATTTCATAACTTGTTCTTTATTATATTTATTTCAAGTATATTTGAAAAATGTCTTTTACTTTTTCTTAATTATTTACAGTATATGATATATGATATATGTATGTGTAAACTCTATTACTTAATTTTAGCCATTAATTAGGATATCCTTCAACATAAATAAATCTCTTAAATAGAAATTTATAAAAATATTTCCAGCATTTGTTGTTCATCTCTCTCTCTCTCTCTCTCTCTCTCTCTCTCTCTCTCTCTTTCTATATTATATAGTACTTAATATTTCAGGTCCAGCATTGCGTACATGTCCGACAATAAGGTCTGCTCTCTAAATACCTAATTAGTTCATGTAATTCAGTTTATTTCAGCTGCAACATCGTGTGCGCACGTGCCACATGCAGCTCGGCTTGGACTTGGAGCAAATGGACGGTGCTACGTGCTCTTAGCCCTTTCGTATGTTAATTCCATTTGTGTGGATAATTTCTTTAAGCTGCTTGTCAAGTCTCTGCAAATGTGTGCTAACTCAGCAATTATTTATTTAATTGACTCAAAATGTAAAAAATAATGCCTAAAATAATTTAGAATATTATTCGCCATAGTTGGGGTAGCTTAAAGCCAGCTGAAACTTGTGGAATTGCTTCAATTTAAGCGAAGCAGGAACATAATTAAAAAGAGTTGAAGACGCATGTTGCCACATGCAAAGCCAGCTGCAGGTTGCAACAGCCACATGCAACACTGGGGCAACAGAAGCGGCTCAAAGAAGCGGAAACTAAGTCAACAACTTTCCATTTTGTCAATGGCTGCTGGTGTTGCTGCTTGGCTGAGTTGTTTGGCTTAGCCGGGCTGCTCCACTCCACTTCACCCCTCCACTCGTCTTGGCTCTGTAAATGACACACACTCTGCATATGAAACTAAAAATAATTTTTCAATTCACAAATGAAACTTTTCACACACACACATGTAGCTGCAGATCCAAGAGAAACTTTAAAGTTTGCAAGCGCAGCTACCCCAAAGGCCAGCGGTAAACCAGCAGGGGGTTGGGGAGCTGCTGGTGGCTTTGTTGCTGCCCAGTTCAGTTGCAATCGTCATTTGCAATGTACTCTCCCCGCTCTGCTCTGTACTTCTTGCTGTTTCTCACCACGGCTGGGCTGCCGTTCCTTTTCGATGCCGCAAACTCCAGAAGGAAATTACAAACCGAAAGTAAACGCCAAGAGCACAGAGCCAGAGCCACAGCCAGACCCAGACCCAGACCCAGACCCCGGCCAAGAGCCGCCCATGCCAGAGCAGTTTCCACTGGGTAGTTGTTGAGTGTCAGTATCATATCCTGTGCCAAAAGTGCACCACTCACCACCCCCTCCCTCCTCTCACCCATCTCACACACAGCACCCGCCGGTGGTCCGACAACGAGTGCTGCGGCACATTACAAATGAATAATTTATGCGCGCGCTCAACTGCAGATGGATGGAGTTGAGGCAACTCACAAGGGCGGGCGAGGAGCCCGAAACTGGGCGGGGGCTGGCGGGCAACTAACAACATAGTCCTGGTCAACGCCAAATGAGTTGTGGCAGCGTCTCGCTGGTGCCGTAAAAGCCAATGCCAGGCAGCCGAATAGCTGTTGCTCCGTCCGTCCGTCCGGCCGTCCCCTCCTCCTGCCGGGCTGCTGCCGCACTGCTACGTGCTGCTGCTGCTGCTGCTGCTGAATGTGGCTCTGGAGGGGTGTGAAAATTATCTGCTTGCCACCAAAAAGTAGACGGAAGAAAGCATCAGCTCCAAAGTTATTAGAGCAAAATTTTTGCCTTTGCCTAAGTAATGGCCAAGTGCATATCTCAGCACATATTGAGTTATGACTTAATTGGATAAGAGCCAGCTACACACCATACATACATACATACACATATATATGAATGTATAATAGATATATATATATATAGATCTATATATACATTACTCGTACCCAGTCGACCGCAAACTTTGGCTAAAAGTTTTGAAGACCTTCCTCTTTGCGAGTGGCCGCAAAATTTTGTTGTGGATTCCGTTCGGGCTGCGTCTGCCGTTGACTAAGCGAAGCAGGAGGCGACAGTTTTTGGCTGGTTGAAAGTTCTCGCGGCGAGTTTGGAGCTTTATTAATTGCGCAATGGTTCAACATCTTTTTATTTTCTTTAATGCATATGCATATATATGTATATGTATGTGTATATATTTCTTTTTCTTTTTTTTTTTTTTTTTATTTGCAATCTGTCTGGTACAAAACAATAAGCAAATCTCTAAACCATAACTATTAATAACCGGATGGATTGAACTTCAACGAGATCAATCCATATATTTACATTTTTACACATTTATAGGTAATCTACAAGTCTAACTCTCTATTTGGCAAATCTAGTACGTGGAGTCTTTTTAAACGCCGTTTGCTTTTATTTATGTTCTCGAGGAGTCCAGAAGCTAGAACATTGCAGTGGTCATATACCTCTCTGCCGTTTTTTGTATTTATGTATGTAAGTTTGAGGTCTTTATGTATATAATACAATACCAATATATATATATAAAAAAAAAAAAAAAAAAAAAAAAATACCATATATATATAAAAATTCTTTAAAATTTTTCAGTTATTTTTTTTTAAATTGTTTATCGCCTTTCTATCTTTATCAAGCTCTGCTGCTCTTCACTGAGCAACTATCGGATTCTATGCAGTTAATTCCCAAAGCGAAATCCATTTTATTTTATTTACACTCAATTTTAATATTATCTATGGAAACTTAAACGTATTATAGCTCAGCTGTTTCAGAAGTTTAGCCACTAATGCAAGCCTAACTAACAAACTGTGTGGCTGTTGACACAGTTTAGCTGTAGAGAGCAACAACAACAACGACAACAACAACAACAACAGTAATAGCTACAACTACAGATAATAAAAGAAATGGTAACAACGACAATCTGACAATACAATTTGTGCTCATTTCTCAGTGTGTGCTAACTGTGCGAGGCTGTCTGTCAGCTTTTGTCAATCTATATAACGTATACGCCCCTTTGGCGCAATGCCGCTTCTCGTTGTCGCTTGCCGTGCCGTGAATCACAGCAGCGCATATTGTTGTTGTCAATTTACAAACAATTCCATTGTCACTCTATGCACTCTTTGTAGCAATCACTGTGCCGCTCCCCTCCCTGGACGCTCTCTGTGTCTGGCCCCACAGCAACATCAAACGTTGCCTTTGCTGTGCTGCAAACATTTTAATTTTTAATACAACACTCGCAACTTCTAACTCTCTTTTGGCACACTTCTAATTCTAAACCCACTTTAAATGGTTGCGCTCTCTTTGTAATTCAATTTCAAATATTTAATTCCAACATAGACACAAAGCAGCTGCAAGTGCAATTAGAACTATGTGGCAGGAGTGCCAAATTGTTAATTTGAACCCGAAAAGATCTTTAATGCATACATCATGCAATTGAAGATTTCATCTGTGATATATGCTATATAACTGTATTTATTGCATCAAACGTTGAGTCTATAAACTGTCTAATGACAGCATACAAATAAATGCATTTGAAATTTAAAGTCTCTAAATTAGATGAGTCAATCGAATCAGCTCCTCGTGATTAACACTTGGAGCTCCGCCATGCGTAATACAGGTGCAGTGCATAAAAATATCATCGGACATTTAAGGTCCGTGTATATCACAGACATATCGAGTTTTTTCTCACAAAACCGATAACTATTTCCGATATTTTGTTATCGATTAAAACCCTTATCGAAAAGTAGGTTTTCAATTATATTTTCTATATCCTTAGAGCTACAGTCTCCAAACTTTGAATGTAGACTTATATGTATTTTATATAATTTAGCTTGTTGTCAAAATTTAACCCCCACCCCTATATCCAACCCCTCACCCACATATTTCTAAAATGCGTATTTTAAATACTAAAGATTTGTGATTTGGCGCATACACGCATTTTATTATTATGATTACGATCCACAAGAAAAGTAATTAATTAATTAAGTTTCCATAGTAAGCCACACTGCAGTCCATGCGTGCTTATGCATGCATGCCTATTTGAGTGTTTCTTGTGTAAGCAGAAAGGGTCGAATAATTATTGAAATATCAATTCCTAGAAGGGTTCAGGGGATTTCGAAGTCTTATACTTATATAAAAGAATTTCCTGTGTGTATGTTTATGTTTATGTAGATGAGGACTAGGGTATCCTGTTTTCTTAAGTGAACACTGTAAAACCCTGAAATTTTATGAAAAATAAAGTGTGCCCTTTAAATAAATAAGTAAAAACAAAAGAGATTTTGTTCTCTGATTGTAGCTTAACACACTCGACTGAAGTGTCGTTGGCATCGGAGCTCTGGAGTCTGATCATATCGTTCTAAAAATTGGAGCTGCTCTTTTTTTCTCAATCCATTCGTTTTTTTTTCACTCTTTTATTCAATTAAAAAGGGCTGCCTTTAATTTGAATTCAAATGGTGAATCCAGTTTTTTAATCAATGGCTAGGCAACGAGTGTGCATTGAAACATTCAAGTGCGAAAAACCCGCTTTGAACAATTTTCTAACAAAGCTGGCAAAACAAAAAGCGAAAAAGTACAGCCAAAAAAAAAAACACAAAAAAAAAAAACAATATATGGCAAAAATAAATTGAAAAAACTATGAATTCAAAATGAAAGAGTGTCCAGTCGAGTGTGTGAATGTTTTGACGGCTTTGATCGACTCCGCCTTTCAATTTGCAGACATAACAAAAACACGACAAAAAGCAACACAAAAACGATTACAAATCTAATAGGAATCGAAAAATGACAGCTCAAGCTGGTAAAAATAAATTACTGGTGCAGTTGTTGTTCATCAAAAAATTTCAAAATAAATGAGTAATATATAAATAATATATACAATGAAAAAATTATAAATTAAAAAATAAATTTTATATTAAGACAACAGCATCAACAACCACAACGAAGGCGACTTAACTACCCAGTGAATATTGGTGACTGTACATATCACACAATGCGCTTACGCCCCTATAATAATAAGAATAATAGTAATAATAATCATAAAAAAATTTTGGCAGACTTAACATTATTTCTACTCAGTACGCAAAAAGACTTCGACGCGAATAGTCGACACATTATATAATTAAAATATTTCGTGCTCAGCTCGATATTGAAACGCATTCCATGTTTCATTCATTACAAAAGACGGCCCTTAGGATTTGTCTAATGATAGTCAGTCTGCAATATGGTAAAAAAAAAAAGATCGCCTTTGTTGCACATTGATTTTCCCCTACTTTTATATTCTAGTGACAAGCCATACAGCCAGTTTCAATGCAGAGAGTCCAAAGAATGCCTCTCCTATGGAGAGCTTTGCGATGGCGTTGTAAACTGTCGCGATGAATCGGACGAGTCGCTTGAGCTTTGTATGGCCACCGTTTGTCTCCACGGCTCCTTCCGCTGTGCGTACGGCGCCTGCATATCCAAGACTGCGGCGTGCAATCATTTGAACGACTGTCGCGATGGCTCCGATGAGTTGGCTTCCATATGCAGCAAAGACTTGGGCACGCCGTGGCACTTATATCCTTGGCAAAAAGAGTCCAGCCTCAACCACCTCCACCACGGTACGGACAGCTGCACGGATGAGAATAGCTGCAAGGTGTTCGGCTCCAACTTGCGAGTAAAAACGATATACAATGGTCTGCCCTATTTGGGCGATGGAACTGTGCCGCACCAGACGACGGTGCGGCTCAGCTGTGGCCGTAATTACCTGCGGCAGGGCAGCGATATGAACACCTGCGACAACGGCGAGTGGAAGGCGCCTTGGGCTGAGTGCATCAAGGGCTGCAAGAGCAGCACGATCACAAATGATCGCAGCATCCGAGCCATCTGCACCTACGAGCAAGAGATCGTCGACTGTTCCGCATTGCTGCACCCTCCCAGGACCGTTGCCATCACAAGGTGTGCCCAGGGCTATCGACCCAGCAGATCTATTGATCGGGGCGAAATCGAGTGCAAAGCGAATGGCAACTGGCGCAGGCGCCATGCATATTCGCCAAAACTCAAGTGCGTTCCCGACTGTGGCAGGACATTCGATACGGTCAAGGACCATCCGTTGGTTGTCAGCGTATTTAGGCATATGGGATATGACAGACATGTACAGCACAGCCGAATATTCCATTATAATGGGCAATCACTCAACGAGCTTCAATTCGAATACGGAGCACGGCTACGACGTGCGCCACATTAGCATGATAAACCGCTACTTGTGAGTATAACAGTATTTCATATATAGCGGGCTGTGAATGATTTACCTTGCATATTTCCAGCAAGCCTCTGGTGCTGGTAAATCCATTTCTATTATCGGCGAAAGAGCAACCCATTTGCCTTAAAGAAACTGATTATGTTTACCACGGAACGCAGTCACTGCTGCTTTGCACGCCCTTATACAAACATGAAGACATTTCCTCTCTGGCATACATTTCCATTGGCGATAGGGCCATCAATTTCGGGGATTATCGTGAGAAAATTATTGATGAATTGGGACAATAGAGATTTATCTACTGAAAATCTTAAACAAAAAATGCGTTTAATAAGGAAAAAGTAAAAATAACATATAATTCATTATATGAGACAGAATAAAATTTATGATTTGATGCAAGAAAAAAAAAAGTATTTGAAAAATTTACAATGGATTTTGTTGAACTTTTGGTTCGATGAAAATCGTATAGCAATTTCGAGCTCTTGGAATTCCACTGCATATCGTATATCGTATAATCGAGGGTCGACTTCAATGAATAAATATGTATTACGCATATGTAATTATTTAATTCTTCGATTTCAAACTCTCGAAGTTGAATTTGAATACATTTAAATGATGAACAAATTAATATTTTGCATTTTATTTTCTGTTTTTATTTATTATTCAGCATTTCATGTAAGTTTCGGAGCAGCAAGCTCTACACTGCTGTCAAACTTTGACAGTTTCGCTCCCTTTGAGCTTCAAGCTTACATATCATATCAGTAATGGAAAACTTTTGTTTTTAACACACCAACAACACTTGACTTTTCTTTTTATTTTTGTTTTTAATAGCCAATTTTAATAGTTTTTAATTGTTATTTTATAGTATTTTAAACGCAACTATTTTTAACTTCCGCACACACACTCACTCACTCACACACACGAACCATGTTTGATAGACTTTCCGTACCAGAGGCAGCCATCGCAAAGCACCTGGAGCCATGGGAGAAAATCATGTGGAGGGATGATCAACTGCACACCATCTATAACGACTGGGGCACTTACTTTTCGCGGAACGCGATGCTGAACCTTGGCACTAAGTATTTTGATGCAGCGCTTAAGCTTAGCCCCGAGAACATCAACTCCCTGCTGAAGAGGAGTCAGGTGAAGCGGGCAAGGGCGTGGCCAATGGAAGGGCTTGCTGACGCGATGCGCTCGAAAGGTTAAGCATCAAATATTGAACATATTTCATAATATTTCTATACTTTCGAGCTACCACAGCGATTTTCAAGCGTGACAATCCTCGCGGCTCGAGTCGCGAAATAGATTTGGAGATCTGTGATGCTCTCATCGAATCCAATAAGTTCGAGGAAGCAATGAGATTCGCCTGCTCCAATATGAAAGACCTAACCTATTCGCATGCACTGGCCATGGAGAAGCGTATATTCCTGGTAGGTAGAGCATATCCCAGCATGGCACGCAATTACTCCATTACCCAACTTGCTCTCAGATCAATCGTATCGTTAGCGACATGCTATCGACTGAAACAGAATCGTCTGTGTATCGCCTGATAACGAGCATGATGAAGGACATAGCCACACTGCCCAAAGACGTGAAGTCAGACTGTGATGTGCTGAGCATAGTACAAAAACAGGTAAATATATCAATTGCTCTCAACTCCATTCAAGTGCAAAGTCTCACATCTGTTTCGTATTCGTGCTCAGCCGAAGATTCTCTCGCCGCTGGAGAAGAAGCGGCTTGAGCGTCGATTCAAGACATTTACCCAGGCCTATGTGAATAACAGCTGGATGGATGTTACGTTTCTCAAGAATCTGCGCGATAATCCAAATCTTTTACTGAAGCAAAGTGTTCAGTCATCAGAGTATTTGCAAAATCTGACCAACGAGCGCTACCACACACTGCGAAACTTTACGGTGAGGCTTTATTGAAGATACTCTACAAGTAGCTGCGATTCTCATTGCCATTTGATCTTAGAAAATGCTGCATGCTCGCCAGCCCATGTACAGCAAAAAGTGTCCCAATAGGGAGCTCTCGCGCAAGTTCCAGGAGGAGAACTTCTTCCGCATACAGAATCAAACGAGGCGAAATATGTTCAAGACGCTGCAAAACATACGAGCTTTGATCAAACGAAATGATCTAACTGTAAACTGTTATATTTATGATTTGTATATTATATATATTCACAAGTGATTCATTTTAGAAATTGACGAAGTTCGTGGCCAACGTGATGGACTCCTATGTGGCGATCAAGACGCACCGCGTTATGCCTTGGAAATTTGAATTCATTAATGAGGTCATCAATTACTTGGGTTTGGCCCGCATTAATGAATACAAAATTTCAAACATATACAAATCGATGGGGCGATCGAATCTGCTGGATCTATTTAGGATATCACATCATGTCTCCAATGTGACAAATGTAATCACGAATGATTTAGGCCAGATCAAAAGGGAGAAGTTCGAGGACACAAAGGCGGTGCTCAAGTGAGATATAGACATTTGTATATTCATTTAGCAGAGTTGTATCTCATTCATATTGCAGACACCGTATGGATCAATTCGAGACGCGCCTGCGATTCGCCAAATATACCATCGAGCGCTGTTATCTGTACCACGAGGCGGCGCAGGCGCACTTGAACAATCATTCCTTCGACAAATGCTGTCAGCTGGCCCGCAAGGCAATGGATGGTATGCATGATCACTTATCATATCGGCAGACCTCTCTTATATATAATCTTCCAGAAGCCGAGAAGGGCCGGCACTATGTGTGGGGCGCTCTGAGCGCCCTCATCGCCTGCAAAGCTCACACCGTGCTGGGAAAAGTGGAAAAGCAGAAGCAAATGCTGAATGAGGCCTTTAGGTACGCCAAGCAACTGCAGAACATCGATCTCATTCTGTTCATTGACATTTGCCTGCGAGTCAACAACGAGGAAATGGAACTGAAGACCGCCCTTACCTATGAGGGCTGCGGAAGACGTCGATTGCGTCGGCTGATGACCAGCCTTGACACCTCTTGTGACAACTCTATCTATACAAATTCCAATTCATTTGCACCCGAACCGTCCACAGATATCTTCAGGGAATGAATTATGAATAGTGTTTGTTTCTTATAAATAATATAATAAGTTTTATATATGCATATGTATATACATACATGAATATACATATCAGATGTATGTATATAGATGTATGTATGTACATATACATATATAAAAACAATAAATATACATATATAAATAAAGTCTGCTATCGCAGCTGCCTTTCGACTAGGTCCAAAAGTTTAAAGTTTGCGGCAAAACTTAGTGAGGGTTTTCAATTTTTCAATTTTTCGTTCTAGTTGTGCTGCTTTAGGAAAAGTTTTCTTCCAGCACAAATGCCGCAAAACACACGAAAGAGAAAACATTAACGCGTCTTGGACATTCAATCACTGCAAGTGCTGCAACAACAACTTTTCTTACAACTTTCCACTCTCGTCTTATAAACATTAAATATTTCTTGCCAAAAGTGGGCAACATTTTCTAAATTCTAGCTCTGGGTTCTGTTAGTTTCTTAACAATTATGTAAGTCCCCTGAGTCGATAAGTTTATTTCCCTAAAATAACTCGTTTCGTGTTAATGATTAATAAATATAAATATGTAAATTCATGCAAATAAATAAATATGAATAAGTGTTGAAAATATCATCGTTAACAATGCGATATGTATCGATAAAAGCGTGTACCATATTTAAGAATTGGTCACAAACAAACCATTGTTGGCACAGTTTTTTATATATTTCAATTTATACACAACTTTCGCCCATTTGGGTTGGAAAAATGTTGCTATCCAACAATAAGTATATGTGAAATATGTAAATATCGAATAGATAAGCGCATCTGGCATAAATATTTTAGATTTTATGTCTTCTTCGACTGCCTTTGCCATCTGCCCTGCTCGCGTAGGGGAATCGAGCGTCGTCGATGCTTAAGCTCGACAGCTTGTAGCTTGTTAGGGCAAACTTTTCGCACGCGGCATCTGGGCTGGGCGACGCATGGACGGTGTTGGGGGGGCGTGGTGAGCGTAAATCAGGATTTCTTCAGCTGTTCACGCCCAATGCGGGCGGAAGTACCGCTAGCACTGCACAAAAGACGCAAATAAATGAAGCCATTTGTTGTGCTCTGCGCTGATTTTTGATGCAAAGGCTGCCGCTCGAGTCGCACCCAGTCGCAGCAGGTCACAACAAAGTTTCCTGCCACCTGCCATTGAAAATTGTTAACAATTTCCATTAGTTGCTTGTCATTTAAATTCCGCATGTATTTTTAAAATTCAGCACGCCAAGTCAGCCCCCGTTTCACACCTTCAGCTGGAAGCGATCTCCTTCCCCAGCGCCTCCCCAGCCCCCGCCCAGTCGTGGAGCTAGTTTCTGCTACTGCAGGTGTTGTCCAACTTTGTTCGCAGTCAAGGCGAGAGTTTCGTGGGGCATACAAATGATGTACATGCAACGGAAGTGGATAATTTAGCAGCGGAAATCATTTGTCGCCCTTTTTGTCAGCCGTTAGTCCAACAACATTTTTCCTCCTTTAATTTATGACTTGACCATAATTAATTGAAGCACAGCTAAGAATTTCACAAGAATTCCGGATGCCAGAGAGAAACAATTCTTTAATCTTGAAGGCACTGAATATACACAAGATTTTATACACCTGCATTATAAAACAGTCAACTTTTATGGATATCAATGGATTAGCATTACATGGCTTAGGCAAACACACAGATAAATTGGATTTTACATAAACGATTCCATGAATATTACGACGGAACATACAAAAACAGATACAAAACTGCAAATCTGTAATCAGCCATCAACACTATGGATGGGTTTATACATATGGAAAATATTTAGTTTATGTTTATTTATTTATTTATTTACTTTTTTTTTTTTTTTTTTTTTTTGTATGAGTGTCTTCTGAGCGAGAAAATAATGCTTTCTTTTGAGCATTTTCAAAATTTATAAAATATAAAAAAAAAAAAAAATAATAATCAAATACCAAATTGTACTTCCTAAACTGCTTAATACTTTTAAAAAGAATTTATAATAAACTAGCAGATCATGTAAATTAAGAGTATTCTTTCAGCTGTACGCTAAGTGAGAAAAGAGCTCTGATACTCTGTTGCCAACTATTCACTTAGCCAATACAGATTACCTAGCAATAAAAAAAAAAAAAAAAATTTATTTGAATTTCTTTATTTTAAGAGGTAAGGAGTTTTTTTCTTTGGCGCTGCACAAAATTTCATTTTAAGATCAAAAACAGTTTAGGAACAATATTTCCAGTCAGTTCTTGCACCACAAAATTCTAATTAATTATTAACAACTGACTATATTAATTTAAATAAAAGGCGTATATTTCAGATATTTCAGTTCATAATTAGGTATACAATTGAATCGCTGAATTATAGCAATAGAACTGCATTGCTCATGTCACCTTAAAGTAATACTTAAAATTTAAAATTTAAAATTCTTCACCAATCTCACTTTCTCAAAACTTATTAAAGGCACTGCAATGCGATCTATGCTATTTGTCATTTACTTAAAATTTTAAGGCTTTACTTTGGAACAGCTTTAAGCTGTTCCAAATTACCGCAAATTGCGCTCAATGGAGTTGCTGAAGCGGATTCAGAAATGTCTTCAAGCTGATGCTTTGTGCTTTTCCCCTGCAAAATTGCACAAAGCCCAATACGAACAAAAAGAATGCTCGTTAGGTGGATGGGTCTGGAAGTGGGTGAGAGAGTGGATGGGGCCGGGGCAGGGGCCGGGGCAGGAGGAGTGGGGTTGTCAGGGCAAAACAAAGCCAATTGGCAGCAGGCAGCTAACAAACTGCAACTCAACTTTGTAGACAGACCGGAGGCATTCGCTGTATCTGCTATTATTATTGTTGTTGTTGCTGTTGTTGCTGTTGTTGTTATTGTTGTTGTCGACGTCAACGCCGACGCATGCCATAAAAATGCAGGAGCAGAAAATTTGCTGCTTGCAAGCAATTAAAAGCGCAGCAAAGCAAATAAATGGCCACGCCCCTGATCTAGTAACGCCCACAGCTATTGTGGACTTTGACTAAGCGAGTGTCGTCCCTTTTCGCTTCGCCTTTCGTCTGTCGCTTAAGCTTTATGTAGTTACCAAGTTGACGTAGTAGCTGACTAATTAGTCATAAAATTACATGACGCAGGACGACCAACAGCTCGACAACGATAACATGGCAGCAAGAGAGAAAGAATCCCACAAAGGCCCAGCAAACAACAGCCGAGCAGTCGAGCAGCCAAGTCAAAGTGCAAAGTGCCACCGGAAGCAGTTGGCGCTGGCGGAAATGCGTGCCTGTGTTCCCGCGATTGGTCTGGGCGATTGGGTGGTTACCCACCGTTGGTTGCCTGACCCGCTTAAGAGCTGGATGTGGATGCCAGGGGACGGCGGGCGGGCGGGCAGGCAGTAAACTGAAACTGGTGTGTCACTAATTGCTGATTTCCCTCAGTTGGCAGCCGCAAGTGCCACAGGAACTAGGTATGGACCACATGCAGCACACATGCAGTTTCAATATAAAAATACGAAGCCTATGAAGCCCTAAGCGCGTGAGGCATTAAAGCATATTAGTATTAAATGTGTCTGAAATTCTTGGAAAAAGTTTATTGGCCATTGAAGCAGTTTTTAATGGGACTTTGAAGAGTAAGTAACTAATATTGGGAAGTGTATGAAAGTAGATTTACTTTTCCTTAGGATTCAAGTAAACAAATATAAATATAAATTTAAGCAATATGGTTAGCTCACGTATTAAAATAAGCAACTATGCCTATTTATAAATTAAATAAACATGAAGTGCGTACAAGCTGGTTAAATCTTAAACAGCATCTTCTTATCATTATATATTTGAAAAAATTATTTTTACCAACTACTTTATATAAATGGGTGAAATTATTATAAGCAAATCCTCTGAACTTCCACTGAGTATAATATGTACCTCAAGACATGACTAAATTTAAAAGATAACCATTATAATATGAGTTTTATAAATTTTCGAAATAGGCATTTTGTACACATTTCTTCAACTGAACTATTTTTCTTGCAAACAAATGCAAATTTATATTCAAATTAAATTAAATTTTTATTTCTTAAGCCGTAAGAAAACTATCAAGCCCTATACTGAAAGAAAAAATACTAAAATATACTAAAAATACTGCGAATTTATAATAATACAACAGATAAGAAATATTTTCAAAGAAATACCAAATTTGTCCTCTTTAATTTTTACCAACTAATTTCAATCTTCAAGCCTTATAGCATATTCACTCTTGGCCCTCTAACCAACTTCCGGCCATTACTGCAGCTGTTGCTTGGCTGCTTTCTTAGCCGACTGTAGGCCTTAATCCTGGACAAAGATGGTCGTATCGAATCAGTGGTAATTGATTCTGAATATCAGATTATGCTGAACCACTTATGCTATGCTACGATTCAGCATAAATAAAAGTCAGTTTCCAAGTGGAATATAAGACCTTTTGTGTAGGTAACACTTGAAGTGCCTAACCCCGTTATATATTCTCTGGTCTTATATCAAGCTCGTTATCGGAAAACACGATTCCATATTCTACATTTTGCACGCGTCCATCTCGGGCTGGTTTTATTTATTCTAAAAGTGGAACAGGGACGGCTATGGGTTGCAGAACAGAAAGTGATAAAGCCAGACAATGATAAGAATAGGAATTACAAAAGAGAGGAATAGAGACAGAGAGAGTGAAAGGGAGAGAGAGAGAGAGAGCTGCTGGTACGGCCGCACATTTGCCACATCACTTATTAGCTTTATTGCTTTTAACAATTTGAGCTTCCGCTGCTCGGCAGCGCCAACTAAAACGTGTGCTGATTAGTGCCAGGAGTCGTAGCAGGAGCCGTGGAGCGGTTGCAATACTCGTTGTGTGGCAACGCCATAAATTTCTGTGGCGCAGCCAGGCTAGGGCGCGCCGCAAGTGCGGAGCAGCCCACGCAAAGAGCGGCGTATGCAACATTTAACATTGCAGACAATTTATAAGGACATTCATGGCATACGGCACAAACAGGAGGCGCAGGAAGAGGCAAACGCAAGGGCAGGAGCAGTGGCAGGGGCAGAGACACTGGAAGTGGCAGTGGCATAGGCGATGGCGATGGCGACGAATGCAGCGCATTGCGAGGCCAGGCACATGCTTGGCACTTGCCAATCCCCGCCCCTAACTCTCGCCCCTCTCCCATATGCTTTTTTCTCGCATTGTGTTTGGAATTCAACATTTAAGCCACTTATGGCCAAGTTGAACTGGCATTTCAAAGGCTGCGACGGCAACGGCCGCAGGACAATGCAGGTTAGCAAGATTTATGGCAGACATGGAGACAGTTGGAGAGCAAGAGAAAACTACAGCGAGCGGGAGCGAGAGAGTGTGCGAGGGGGCGAGAAAGGGATAGTGGGGGAGCAACTAGATAGAGTGACGCCTTGACGCGCTTTTATGTGCCGCTTCGGTCGCAGTGGCATGCACATTGTGGCCATGGTGTGACTAATCCTTGCGACTGCGAATGCCCGACAGCGTTTAAAATAAAGCAATAGCATGTGGCATGCAGCATGCTGCTGTGGCGTGTAATAAATGGTCATATGCCAACTGCTAACTGCAATTATCTGGGCATTAGACGAAGGTAGCCATCCTCAGCCGCTCCTCGCACTAATCCAGCCAACCCACTTCGATCAACAAAAGTTTTGCTCACAGTCCCCCGCTCCGCCCTAATAGATGAGCACTTCCTGCACTTCCAAAGACAATGGCTGGAAGCACTCATTGGGGACAGCTGCAAATGCTGGCCAAAAAATGTTGTGCATGCAAATAACATGGCTGGAAGCGACTGCCCGACCAATTCCGACGGAGCCAGAGCAAAGCCTGGCGGGGCTTTGCCCGTAAAATGTGCGGAAAATTAGAATCCGAGTGCAGCATTCACAAAGGGGGCGGGCCATATCTGTGCTTGCCATTTAGATAAATTGTATTTATTTTGTCTGACAATTGTATTCTCGTTCGGGGCGTTGCTTTACACACAAATGGTGTGTAGATGTGCCATAAGTCCAGCCAGCCAACAAGGCCAACAAACGTTTTCGTAATGCTAGCAAAAAGCTTGTATTAAGTGCAAAGACTCTAAAGTCAATCACTCGTATATATATAAATTCTATTTACAAAGATTGCAGAGATAAAAACATTTCA
Organism: Drosophila mojavensis; assembly: GCF_018153725.1. Lineage (NCBI taxonomy): Eukaryota > Metazoa > Arthropoda > Insecta > Diptera > Drosophilidae > Drosophila > Drosophila mojavensis. The sequence goes on along the minus strand of NW_025318726.1, from coordinate 162,814 downwards.
TTATAATTGTAATTCCACTTATTCTATATATGATTAAGAGACCAAATTTGCTGGCTGTCACATTTTGAGGACAAACATCGTAGTAAGCCTCCGCAGTCTCCCTTCCCCCCCGTGTCTGTCGGCACTCAAGTGCAGTACTTAGCCACGCCTCCCCTGCCCCACCTCGAGAACAATATTCAATGCTGCAGTAATAAACTAGGCAACCGTTTCCACAGGCTTCATGTGGATTTCTTTAGGCGCCGAAGTAAATCAAATGAATGCGCATGTCGCTGACAGAGGAACGCTTCTCCAATAGGGGAAATCGGCAAGTAACAGTCGAAAATATAGACAATGCTTATAAATAGCAGAAAGGCAATTGGATGCGTGACTTGACTGAGCAACTCGTGTCAGTACTCGAGAGCAAGTTCAACTTTTAATCAGAGACTGACAAAGAAGAAGAGCGACGAAGAGCGAATAACATAACTATTAAAAAGGAAGCGTAATAGTGTCGCACACATAAAAACCGTTTGTCGACTGCTGGAGCAAAAAACAAGAAGGAGGCCTAAAAAGGATGCCGATGATTTTGATAAGCCTTCTGATAAGCGCCTAACGGCAGACGCCGCGTCGCTCGCTTCACTTCAAAATGGCGTCAGAAAATACATTTTGAAACGAGCAGCGAAAACGTGAGTTGATTAGCAACGACCCAGCCAGTATCTCCTGCAATGTGTGTGTGTGTGAATGTGTGTGTGTGCCATTTTGTATCATAGACAACTTTAATGCGCGCTGCTAAAAGATTTCAACAGCAAGAAAAATGAGTTGCCACATTAGTGAGGCAGATCCTGATGGCCAATAAAAACGTCGTACATTAAACGCGTACGTTAAACACGTTCCTCTGGCATATGTCATAAACGAAACTTTTTACCGAGAAACTTGAGTACTCGCTTTACATGTCGGCTGATGAGCGAGAATATATAAAAAATTATTATTTTAACATTAAAATGTGTAAGTGAAAAACGGATAAGTTAAAGTGCGACTTATCAACATTCACTTAAAATAAATGAAAGTCTTAATTATTCTACAGAAAAAGGAACCTAAAGCATTTACTTTAAAATCAAGTCTGAAATATTTCGATAAGTATACATATATATATATATATATATATATATATATATATATTACAGAAAAAAAAATTATAAAAATATTATATAAAAATAAAGTTTATTTATATATATATATATTGTCGAGTGTCAATAAATCTTACTCGGCAAAGATCGCGATAAATCGGAAAAATTCTTTCCCCTTGAAAAAAATTAATTCTTAATAATTTGAATTTTTTGTCAAATTGCAAAAACTGATTCCCTTGCCATTTCGGGCCATTTCTATAGATTATGTAGTATAATTAATTTTTGTTGAGCATAAATATAAATGCCTTTCTACTAAGCCTGTATAATTTGAGACCTGGTAAACATAACATAAGATGTGAATAGCCAAGTACTTGGGAATCATCACACTAGATAAGTGACATATTTAAGGGTTAAATAAATGACCTAAACAAAAACCTTAAACTAACTTATATAATTATAAAAAATTAAGGCTTCATTTAGAAAGAAATAAATATTTGCTTCGATTTATTTATGTTTTTTTATTTTATTATTATTTTTATTTTTTTTTTATTTTCATTTTTTTTATACTGCAACAATTTACTGTACATCAGTATAATCAATGTAGTAAACCGAATACAAATTATTTGGAATAAAGTTTTGAAAGTCATCTACAATCGCCCCTGCAATTGATGAGCGGCTGACCTTCAAAGCCGAACAGTGAAATATTAAAAGTCAGATTATTGATCGAATATCAATTTTGTCTCCCAAGTGTCAAGAATCACAATACGCTTACAAACGCTGATAATCTGGCCAATCCATTTGTCAATTTTCACTACGTTTGATTAGTTTCTAATATATGTTGCTCAGCTATAGGTAAAATTAAATTAAATTAGATATATGCATTTGTCCTGTAATTAACAAATATTCAAATTAAAATACAATAAATAACGAGTGTATTTATCTCTGCTTGACTTTAAAAACATCAAATATTTAAATCACTTTTCAAGCAACTATTTATAATGAATAAAATGCTTCAAGAAATTACTAAAATTCCCTTCTGATATTTAATGTAAATTTGCAATGGAATTTCAATAAAGAAAATATAGAATCGACTATTGCAGCTTACACTTTCCCTTAGCAGCGGCTGTCAGGAGCGAAACGAGGTCAAGCTGATTGGCAAAAAGGCAAAGGTCAGACAGAAACTATATAAACAAATTGAATGATGTGATCTGGTTATAAAGCTATTTTCGCTTGGGGCCATATCAAAAGTCCAGCTGACGAAATTCACTCAAAATGCCAAACGATAAACCGAAATGGCAAAAGCCCCAGATGCGGACATTGACAAAGCGCTCAAATATTGGCCCTGTCAACGGCCAGGCCAAAGACAACACAGACGACGCACTCACACAAAACAAGGGAAATTAAAAGCATAAATAAAAACGAGGCCAGGCCCAAAAGGCAGCCGAACTGGAGCTGCCAAGTGAGGAATGGCCAAGGAGAAGAAAAACTTGTTAAAATTATGAGATACAGAAATGGATATGTACCATAAGTATTGTAATTCATTTGCCACGATAACAACAATAAAACGCTGAGGAGGAAGGCTTGAGAAAAGACAAAAACCAAAACGAGAATGAAATGCAGCCAAACGCAAAGATTACAACAATAAGAAGAACAAGACGCGACCCCAACACCAAGTGCACTAAAAATTCAACACTTTTCTGTTTGTCTAGGTCGATGTTGAGAGGGGTGTTTGGGGGTGTTTGTTCAGTTTTTTTTTTTTTTTTTTTTTTTTGTTTTTGGCCCACCCGGCTCTCTCGGCTAACGTAGATAAATTGCGTTAGAAAAAGAGTCGGCGTCCCGGGTCCATTCGTATAATTCACTTTTGTCAGACTCATAAAAATTGTTGAGTGACATTTGTTTGTGTTTCCCGTTTTGCCGGCTTTGCTCGCCGTTGTTATAGTTCTGATTCTGCTTCTTCTCGCACTGATTCCGTGTCCTTTCCACAACAGCACACGCAGACACACACACACACACACACACACACACTGCAACATTCTGTTTTGTTTTTGCCACTTTGCTTTTGGACTCTTGTATTTTGTTTTTATTTTTTTATTTTTTTTTTTTTTTTTTTGTTGAGCGTTTCGTGTCGCTGTCTGTTTTGTGCCCGCATAAAAGAAAATTAGTGAGCTGCCCCTCTTCACACACAAGAAGAAAAAAAAATAGGATGAAGGAAATTTACTATAAAACATTCGTCTCTTAAGGTCTGCTCCGCCGATGTTCTACTTGAAGGTACACGAGCTGACAGAGGTTTCCGGTATGAAATGCAAAAAAAAAAAAAAACAAATATAAATAATAATAAAAACAAGTTAACAAATAGCCAAACACAAATTGCTTTATATAAATAAAATTGCAAGTAATTTGTTATTCTGCTTGCTTTGTGAATTGCATAATTTTCCTGCGCAGTTGTGCATTTTCGGCTTTTGAGGAATTCGCCATTGAAATGCTTTGAATGCTTGAGGTGATTTTCATAATACTGCAATGAAAATATTAAAGCTAAATGCGAATGCCATAATTTAACCAAGGTATTGCTTAAATGGAATGCATGCTTAATAGCACGAATACTAAAAGTTTTCATTTATTAATTGATTTATTCTGCAAATGTAGAGATTATAAATATAATTAAAAGGAGGGGAAAATGTAAATAAGGAAGTAAGAAAGCTCTAGTCAATACTACTCGAAGTATGCTTTGAAAGTATTCCTGATAATAAATCCATTGAAAATGAGTATGTGATGGTATAGCCAGAAATTGAGGCAGAGTCTGCAGGAGTTCTGGTCCTTAATAAATAATAATTATAAATTTTGTTGTGCATAAACTTTTAGGGCATCAACATTTTGACTTATGAAATATATATATTCTGGAGCAGCATAAAGAGGTAATCCGTGTTTGTTTGCATATACATAAATTTGTTAATATGTATATCTGTCTCTATCTGTGTCTCAGTCTATCCCACAATCTGTCTTTCTCTCTCTCTGTTTTTCTATGAAAAGCAAAGAGACAAACTACAGAAGATCATTTAAGTTATCTATATTTATGCAGCAGTATTCATTTCCTATTTATATTTGAGTAAAACGAAGCTGGAATGCTTGCAGCAGCAGAGAGTGTTCCCATTGGTTACTTAAAGGTCGACTGCAACGACCTGGCACCGGGCTTAACATTTGAGAGCGACCTAGGCTTTGAGTGAAAGTCTCCCTATATAAAGGGCAGCAGCTGTAGCATTTCTTCAGTCAGTCATGCAGGGCAATGAAGTGAAGTGAATTGAGTGATCGTTGAGCTAAGCAGGAAACATTTGAAGGAAATTCTTGGAGGAAATACAGCAAATATGTAGAAGAAATACTTAGCACAAATATTTAAAAGAAATACTTGAAAGAAATAATAAGAAGAAATACTTAGGGAAAATACTTGAAGGATATACTTGGTGGAATTCTTTGAGGAAAAAGAAGAAAGACTTGCAAGAAATATTTAGAAGAAATACTTGAAATAAATATTTAAAGGAAATACTTAGAGTAAATTAAATATGAACATATATATTAGTGTAAAACTTTACTATTCCCGCTGAAGCTATCTAAACTTTATAGTGGAAGTCGAATGTGGAGTAATTCCAGAGTAGATTATAGACTATTTTGAATGTCGTGCCTTGCATTAGCTGAATTTTATTTATATGTTGTATTTATAAAATTTAACTATTAGCCGAACTGATACCAACCAGATTTAGTTGTTGCTTAATACAAACTGCATTTTACAATTATTTTATTTTACTATTGAGCAACTGAATATTTCCTCCTCATCCTATTTGCTTTTCTACCTGCATTTATCTACCCATTCGCGCTGTCGCTTACCCACAATATACGTATTATTTAAAGTATTTGCACACACACATGCATAGTGCAGCAATCAAAAGTAGCTGTGAGTGAGCCACCCACCCTTTACCCCCCTAAAAGCGCTGCCAGCTGCACTCTGCACTTTTTCAACTGCCCCGCGCACAATCAATTCACGTGTTACTTGTATTTTTTAAAGTCAACATTGAAAGTTGCTGTGGCATATTGAACTTTTAGCACCTGTGTCCAGCGCATTGCTCTAACGAACCACAAAAACGTGGCACCACCGCACCGCTCGGACTCCTGCTCAGCTCGCTGTCCACCACCCCTGGAAATCACAGCTTGTACGTGCAGAGTTTTAGAGTCGAGTTGAGTCGAGTCGATTCGGTTGAACTGTCCGAGCGGATGGTCGAGCAGCCAATGCAACTGCGCTTATTAACAATCCTCTGAGAGAGAATGACTTCATCCTCTGCACATTTCCTGACATTTTCCACATTAATGAAGTGCTGCTGTGTCTGTGTGGATGGGTCTGGGTGGGTGTAGGTGTGGGTGTGGCATCAAGTTGTTGGGAAGCGCTCCGGCGTTGATTACATGAGAAATTCATGCGCAAATTCAAATTTAAAATTAGGAAACAGCGAGGGAAATAGAAGTAGCTGGAAGTAGCTGCTCACCTTTTAGCCTGAGCTTGAGTGTTGTGTGTCTTTAAGGTGCTCTGTGGCCAGCTTTAATGGAGAGCAGGTGGTCCGTTCACGCCCACGCCCACGCCCACTTGTCTCTGTCACTGCCCACTGCAGTGGAAATGTTTCCAATGCGCTGCATTCAAATATTATCAATTTGCCAACTAACGATTCGGCCCCGACGCTAACTGATTGAATTGTTACAGCGCTTTACGTGTGCCGCATGGCAAATGCGCTGCCTCCCCAACTACAGTATTTTTATTTTTTATATATCGTTGCTCGTTTGCTCTGACTGTCGGCTCAGCCAGATATCAAAGAAGGGCTGTGTGAGAGAGGGGGGCAGGAAAAATCAATTTTGCAGAAATAAATTGTTGAATTTCTGGTCTATATTGCAAGCGCTTTAGAGCACTCACACACACGCACACACACACGCACAGTTGCTGCATTTTGTATGCGCCTATCTCGCCTGCCGTTTGTGGTCAACCGGACGATTATTAAAAATGTTTTTCATTCAAGAATTCCTAGTTGAATTATTAACATATTTCAGCAAACCATAAATACATATTAAATATCTCGCCATACATTTTTGCCGTAATAAATCACTCTGAACTGCATGTCATTGGAGCGTCTCATTAGGCCCCACCCACGCTAGAGGCAACGCGTTAATCTATTTAATTATTTAGTCAAAGGCTCGGGTTATATCGATTGCTCGTGTCTCGCCTCCACACACACACACACACACACACACACACAGCATAATCGTCTTCTTAATCCATCGTATAATTTATTAAGCAACATTTGGAAGGAGGTCGAACAAAAAATGAATGTGGAAGCCATCAGCAGCCGAGCAGGGGATGGGCGAGAACAAATAACATTTATTCAATAAATTTAGCCGATATATCGCACTATTCTGCACGTTAAATATGAGGGCAAGGAAGAAGGAGAATAGAGTTAATTAGATACAAAGATCTGTGACTGTACTTAAATTTATGAGAATCGCAGAGAAAGGCTTGAGAGCTCCGCTTTCTCTTCAATTTAGCTGCACCTTTTACATTTATTAAGGTTAACTGAACTGTGAGGCTGGAGCTTAATCAACTAATGAACACACAAGAGCTTTGAATATAGACAAACCAAGCAAAGTGGTTGAGCAGAAAGCGAACTGCTTCATTATATAACCCTCCCCTCCCCAAACCCTATCCAAACAATTCAGCTGTAGCACATTGCTCATACGGCGTGTGTGACGTGGCCATGGCCACAATGCTGCTAATTGTTCCCGAATGACAACAACAAGCTGCTTTTCGCTTTTATTCCCTGAACCCATTAAAAAAGCCATTGCAGGGTAGATTGAATTTCATACAATGTATGTAGCAGTGAAAATTAGCTGTGGCAAATATCAGAAAGTATTAGGGATTTTCAGCCAAGCAGAATCTTTTAATGGAAATGATAGAAGATTTTATGGAAATTTCTGTAATTATATTTTTTGAGAAAACATTCCTTAAATTTGAAAAAAAAAAAAAAAAAAAAACATTACTTATACTTATATTAAGTATTCTTAGTTTTCATATTTATGCTCGATGCTTTTAAAGCTACGATTCGATTGCTTTAATCTCTTAAGTTAGTTTTCAATTGTGAAGATTGTAAGTACATACAGGGAATATTTTTCATAGTCAATAATTATTTTGACATGTGTAATAGTTGCTCATTTATCTAAACAATCTATGCGGATGCTGGTCAGAACTTAGGGTATCTTCGAGTCGACTCGACTACTTTCTACTGTATATCCCTCTTAGTTGTTTCAATTTGAATTGTTTTAGCCGCAGGCTTGATTGCGCCACGCCACACGTTTCACGCTATGCATTAACATTTTTATTCAATTTGTGTATGACGTTTGTTCAGCTTTTCCATTTCCATTTCCGATATGAGAGAGACAAGAGTCCATTATAGTTGACAGCATTACGAAGACAAATTTATACAAGGCAATGTCAACGTCTCTCTCTCTAACACAGTCACCCTCTCACTCTCTCACTGCTACGCTGTCTCGAAAAAGAAACAAATTTTTTGTTTAACAACCACTTATTTAGATTATATTTGCTGATTTCCACTTATATTCCACTTAATACGAGCCGCAGTGTCTTGTCTCTTGTATCTTGTATCTGCGTAGTGTATCTAACGGCGTATCATTTCCCCGTTGTTTGCCCGAGTTGCCAGCACTCGAATATGATTGATAATTCCGATGATTCATGCGTGTAATTCAGCCCTGCGATTTGGTCTCTAGTGTCTGCTCTCTGCTCTCTGCTCTTTGGTCTCTAGTCCCTGGTGACTGGTGACTGGCCTCTGAGTCTGTAATAGCGCACCTATCTCATGTCATTTATGATAAATTCATGCGTCACGCTATTTATTGTAACCCACAGGACTTTGGACTTTGATTTCAGCTTAAGTTCCAAGTTTAGTTAGCAGCATTGAGTGCTCAAGCATTCTACAACAGTTTCCAGCTCAATTAAATTCAGTAGCGCCGTGAAAGTGCGGTTGGAAATAAGCTTGCCCAACGCTCGTCAACAAAGTAAACAACCGCAAACCCCATTAAATGGAAGCTAATTAAAATTCAGCACGTTCCTGTGTCACTCAGCCACCCACACTCAACTCCCTCCACTCAGCCGCCTTCGACCAGTCATAACTTGTGCCATAAAACCATCAACAGCCAGGCAACCGTCGAGTGGATCATCACAAGTATTGCAACACATTTCGCCTATTAATTGTGAGAAGTTTTCCACAATTCGGCTCAGAGCATTGGCCATTGGACGCAGACACAGTTGCAGTAGCAACAATTTGTTACCTTGTGCTAGCTTGAGATCTCCCCCCTTCCATGCAGCATGGATTTTAATGAAATTTTGCAACATTTGAGCTCAGCAGAGCTGTCAATACAATCCGGCCCCAAACACCTGAAGCTGAAGCAGTGTCTTGCTTAAATCATCAACATTGCAACTATAAATGTATTCGTAATCGTCGGGTTGGTATTTGTATGCATGTTAGTTACTATGTTAATTTTGCACATAAGATTGACAGGAAATTTATGAATTTACTTTACCTAGTGAGCTGCAACTTTGCTATCATTAACATTTCTATTAATCTTGTCTATGAAACTGACATGGACAATATCCTTATCAGACTTTTTCCATGCCTTGATTAATATAGTATAATAATTTGAGATATTAACAATAAGATTTTATGTTTTAAGTAAAGTTTTGGCTAAAAATGCAAATGTAAGGCAATATTAGTACAATAATAATAATAAATAAATAAATAAATAATTAAAAATGAAAAAAAAAGATAATATTATTATTATTATAAAAAAAAGTAATAATAATAATATATGAATAAGTACAAAAATACATATCATGATTTTATTTATTTATTCGTTTATCACAATTTATATTTTATTATTTAAGTTTATGTTTTGAGTAAAGTAGTAGCTGAAAATACAAATGTAAGGCAATATTAGTATAATAATAATAATACATAAATAAATAAATAAATAAAAAATTAAAAATTAATAATAATATTATTAATATTTAAAAAAAAAAATAATAATAAAAATATAATAAATACCAAAAAAAAATCAGTATCATGATTACTATAATTTTCTTTATTATTATTTTATTTATTTATCACAATTTATGTTTTATTATCATCCCAACACATATTGCAATTAAACTCAGCTATGAATAAAATGTCAATATCAAAAGCGTTGCAATTTCTCAGCAATTTTGGCTGCCATATGAACAAATTTCTCAAGAACAATATATATGTATGTATATAAACTAAAACAACTCGAATCAGGCACCCACATGTTGCCATGGCTGGTGCAAATGATGAGATTCTGCGGCACGAACCAAAAACGTTGCACACAAAGTCAACAGAATCCACATGGCCTCCAAGTTGTTGTGTCGAATGCGCCAACTTTGCGTCGGATGCGGTGTGGAAAGATACAAAACTTTTGCTCCCCACGGGGGCAGGTGGGAGGAGATCCAGCATGTCGACCTGGCTGCAAAATGACGAATACGCGACCTCCATTTCAGCGTATGTTGACTGAGCGAGTGTCTGAGGCAGGTCCAAAGTTCAGCCATATTTATGGTAATTAAAATTGATTCGAAAAGTTTAGATTGTCTCTGCGGTTTGGCACCGGTGTGCGAGCTACCAAAAATGTACACTGCACAGATTTCATCATGTCGCCAGCCATGTTACCGACTCGCTCTCACTACACCCAGTATCTCTTGCCCACTCCTCGGCCCCTATGTGGAGCTGAATTTCGGTAACATGATGGCATTGCCACCCAGCATGTGACAAAACTTTCTAATTAAAGTTTTTGTGCTGGCAATAACCCAAACCCACTGACACACTCTCATCGCTCCACTCTCCCCTCTCTCTCTCTCTCTCTCTCTCTCAAATACAAATGCCAATGCCCTGCTCCACGCTAAATGTCGTGCGCCAGCACCAACAACTTCTCAAGTTTCCACGTGTGTTTGTTTTTCTGTGTGCGGAAAAGTTTTCCGGTGTCGACTTTTAGGCGCAATGCGCAATGTTTTGCTCGTGATTCGAAATCATTTGCATTTGAAGTTGGGTTTTAATTAACCTACAGTAAAACTCCTCTTCCTTCCTCCCCTTCCCTCTAGACAATTAGCCAGCCAATATGCCTAATCAATAGCTGACAAATGAGAGCAATTTAAAAGGGATCCAATCACAAAATATTTGTTTTTGTTTTTATTTTTTATTTGGCAGTTTGTTTTGACTGGCAAAATGAGTGTAAAAATTGTATTTACTTGCTCACATATAAAATTAAATCAATTTATTTTCATGTAAATATTCAACTTAATCTTAAGATAAAATGCGGAAATCAAAGTCAACAGATTTCCAACGTTTTATTTTTTAAATAGTTAGAATGGATTGAATAAATATTTAATGGCTTTTTATTATGATTATTTAGATTATTATTAATTATTTAATATAATAATAATATATTAGGCCCAACCTTTCAAATTTACTTACGAAACAAAACTGTGTCCGACCCAAGTTTTTAACTCGGTCACATTTTTTTACTTTTTCTCAAAAAAGAAATGAAATTGAATTTTATTATTTAAAGACTATAAAGTGCTGTTGGACTGATCTACTGATTTGCCAAAATTTATATTTATTTATATTAATATTATATTTATATACATCAATATATACATAATTTATATATACAGCAATAGGTGGCGTGCAAATCGGAAAAATCTACCACACAGGCAGCCTTCTTCAACGAGGCTGAGTGCTGAGAGGTGCATAAGAATCTAAGGAGTAAAATATATAAATATATATTAATAGTAAAATAAATCAATAAAGAGACATAATAGTCAAGTAATTAACAAAAAGTCGCAAAATACTTTAATCCAGCGTAGAAACCATCGCTTCAGCAGGAAACGGAAAAGGCTCAAGAAGCTAGGACTATCACACTCATCGCATCACTGTATAAGATTCTACATATCCATGTATATATTATTACAATAGTCCCTTAGCTCAGGTGAATGTTTTGAATATCATAGCAATAACAAAACTAGATATAAATTTACGAATTTTAGTACAAAATTTTACTCTAAAAATTAAAAATTTGCTCGATTGGCCAATCTCTTATGATGCAGCTCGGCTTAGCAATGTTTCTTGCCATAAAGTTAGCTTCGGAATTGCCTTGTTTTGACATTCTTTGAGGTGTGCCTGGTGTAAATGAAATTTGAGCTAACTTTATTTGTGTTTTGACAAAGTTTGAGCATTTAAAACTCTATTAGGTTAGTTTCATTAGGTCGGCAATATTTTGTACTCAAATTGAATTAAATTAAATGCACCCAAGTTGTAAACTCCAAAACTCTAAGAACCCAAAACTTTCGCTTTGCCGAGAGTAAAGAGTATACCGAAAAGAAAAAAGAATATTATTTAAAATAGAAGAAAGGATGTCTTATGCAGTTAGAGTTGGCCAGCGCCCCGCAATCAGCAAACTCCGGCTCCTTTGTGGGCCGCATTGGAATATCTTTGTCTGGATGCGAATGCAACAAAAACTGCAAACAACTTTCATAATTCATTTCTGCCTGAGTGTAACAATTTTTGCACTTTATGACTTTCGAGTGCGCCCAGCGAGTGGCGCGACTTGGGCCCGCAAATCATGCAACATTCTGAGTCGCAGTCAGCGTCGCTCAGCGGGCTGCCTTGCCCCAAAAAGCAAAAAAGCCAAAATGGATAAAAGAAATGAACTTTAAGTTGGCAACATTTGGGTTTCGCTCTTTTTTGTGCTAATTACAAGGAAACTGGCAGCTAAGAGCTCCAGCTGGAGTTGGCCGCAGCTGATGGATGGGGCACTCGAGTTGGCAACAACCGAAAACGAAAACAAACTTGTGGCCCACAGCAGCAGCAGCAACAACAACAACTCGAACGGCAAGGGCCAAGCTGTAAACGGCCAAAAAGTCAACGACGAGCCGAAGGCAGCCAAAAGCCCAGCGCAGTCAAGGCAAAGCAAGGCCAAAAGCGTGACCAGGAAGTTGTAAACGGCTCAGCCAAAACAAAAGCACCGACAACAGAGCTTCCCTGCCATAGCCCGATGCCCGCTCCCCATTTGTGCCCCTTTCAACAGCTGCGTCTTCAGCGACTCCTGCTCCGTTTCCGACTGCATCTCCGGCCGGTTCGTGAGCAAACAGATTGGCAGGCAAAACGACCTCGCCTACTCCAAATAAAAGGCAGTAGGAAGTGCTGCCTCGGCTTGTTTACCTGCCAACCACTAGCCCCAACAAAAACAACAACAACAACTAGCAGCTCCGGTTGCAAAGTAAAACATTCAACGCCGAACGCTGCACAATGCCAAAGACGTTGCCCCAAACAGGCAGCGAGGCGTGCTGAGAGCGCCCTTCAGCTGTTGCCTTGAGCCCCTGCCCAGCCGGGCCAGGCACTTAATCAGCTTCGTAACTACGCAAAGTTAAGTGACAGAAATCGCTGACAAATATATATGGAGAGAAACAGATTATTATGACTTGGACAAAGCTGGAAGAAATATATTTTTAGATAATTGATTGAATTACATTTATGCCTACATTTATGTAACTTCTTTCCGAAATGCATATATACCGTATAAACATTGATAAGCATTAATAAATATTTATAAATAATTCATGTTTGCCTTAAAGACTCCTCTCTTAACATGCTACATTTATGTAGTAGGCTGCAATTTCAATTCTGTATTCCCTTTTGGAGCATTCGAGCCTCTCGTTGGCGGCTTAAATATTATTTATGTCACTCGTTGAGCGCATCCTTTGCCAGAGTTCCCCTTTCGCTGGGTAGCAACAAGAATTTTTCGATTTATATGCCAACCCCAAGAATAATATCAATAAATGTCGAGTACTGCGGGGCCGATAACTAGCAGATACCCTGTAGAAAATAAAAGTTGCAGGAAATATAAAATAATATAATATATATGCATAATAATAATATACTTAACTATATATAATATTTATATATGCAAAATGTAACGAAAGAGGTCTTAGTTTCCCAAGCTCATCATACCCATTGTTTGGGCTATAGGGTATAACAATAACGCAAGAGAGACTGAAGAAGTTGATGGGACAGAGCGCAGGACAGTCATTCAGGTAATACTAGCTCCTCATATGGCAGTCCTTCCGGGTGGAGCCAGGCCAATAGTCCTCAGTCAAATTGGCCCACTTGTGAGCTGTCGTCTCACACACACACCCACGCACACCTACACAAGTAAAGAGTAAATGTATATAAATAAATATACAAAGGGGAGTTGGAGCTGCGTAGCGAATATAATAACAATGCCCGCTACAACAACAACAACAACAACAAACAAACAAATATCAATTCAATAACAATTCGATTACTGACAATTGAAATACTTAAAGCAACTGCAACCACAAGCCTCACCTGAGCATTTCCAAACAATTTGATAAAGGTTTTCCATTTCCGCAATGTCAGTTAATAAACCTGAAATTAAAGCCGAATATATATTTATTTAAATTAAACACTCTCAGCTGCGTGTGGCAAAGATTAATTATATGGGAGATTTCCGCTTGGATTTTTATTTATTTTTATAAAAAAATATATATATATAAATTATATAATTATATATTTGTTAAATTCAGCAATCAATGTTATCGATATATATGGATTATAACAACATAGAATTATTCATGTAGCTGAAATTAAAAAATGAAAATAAATTTTAAATAGCTTTTCACCCTTCTTTTCCTTGTAATAACTTTTCTGCTGGCTTGTGGGACTCATCTAATGTTTATATATATCAAGAGCTGTATTCATTTAATTAATTTACTTTTACCAATTCCACTTTGAGGTTTTTCCCTCGATTATAAGCTGATGGCAATGATAATGACTTCATCAGGAGAATTGCAATTCGAAAATCATCATTAGAATAACCATTAATGGCCATTTAATAACCGACTTAATGCCTTAGCATTAAATTAGAGTCTCTTATCAACTTGAGCTCGATCTTAGCAATGTGCTGTCGAGCAATCACTCTCACGGCTGGAATTCTGCAGAGTCCGGTTCAACATTGCCCAAAAACAATCAACGGAGCTGGCCAAAATTGTATGCATCTATTTAATTTATGGACCTTCACGCAGAGAGTTGCGGTGTTAAAAATCAGCGCCAAATAATTTGCATAATTTGCAGATGTATCAGCTGTGCGAGGCGAAACTGGAGACGAGGCTCAGCAAGATGGTGAATTAATGTGGCTAAATATAGACCTAAATAGAAAGCACTCAAGTACTAATTTACGGACTCCACAATTTACATATATGCAAATGGGGCAGCTCACTTGTAAGCAAAGAAAATTATTTTTATACATAATGTAAGAAAAGTTTATATTGATAAATGTATACATATATATATATATATTATCTACAATAATTATACAATATGTATATTTGTTTAAGCAATAGAACCTGTTCAAACATCAATTAGTCCATTCCTAAAATCGATCTTAAAATTTGCACCTTTGTGATATCAGGTAGCGAATAGGAAGTTGTCTGCTCTAATTTAAAACCAGATACAAAGTGTGACAGCATCCATTTATTTTAGGTCCATATGCATATTTAAATTACATCCGCTCACACTACAACCGCTCAACAATCAGTGGAACGTGCTGTGTGGATATTGACACAGATGAAAATACAAAGACAGATACCGATTAGATATGCTTATTGATTAATAGGAATATACAGCTATATAAACAGATATAGATTGATATTGATATCGATGCAAATTTAAATATACAAATGCAGATGCAGATGCCGAGACAATACATATACAAACCTACAGACAGATATATAGAAAGTGAAAGAACAAGTTTAGATACAGGTGCAAAGGTCATAGAAGAACAGATAGAAATAGTAATGCAGATACCGATACTAAATGAAATGTAGCTAACATATATTTATTAAAAAAATATGCAGATACAGATACATTTACAGATACAGATACAGATACAGATACAGATACAGATACAGATACAGATACAGATACAGATACAGATACAGATACAGATACAGATACAGATACAGATACAGATACAGATACAGATACAGATACAGATACAGATACAGATACAGATACAGATACAGATACAGATACAGATACAGATACAGATACAGATACAGATACAGATACAGATACAGATACAGATACAGATACAGATACAGATACAGATACAGATACAGATACAGATACAGATACAGATACAGATACAGATACAGATACAGATACAGATACAGATACAGATACAGATACAGATACAGATACAGATACAGATACAGATACAGATACAGATACAGATACAGATACAGATACAGATACAGATACAGATACAGATACAGATACAGATACAGATACAGATACAGATACAGATACAGATACAGATACAGATACAGATACAGATACAGATACAGATACAGATACAGATACAGATACAGATACAGATACAGATACAGATACAGATACAGATACAGATACAGATACAGATACAGATACAGATACAGATACAGATACAGATACAGATACAGATACAGATACAGATACAGATACAGATATAGATATAGATACAGATACAGATACAGATACAGATACAGATACAGATACAGATACAGATACAGATACAGATACAGATACAGATACAGATACAGATGCAGATGCAGATACAGATACAGATACAGATACAGATACAGATACAGATACAGATACAGATACAGATACAGATACAGATACAGATACAGATACAGATACAGATACAGATACAGATACAGATACAGATACAGATACAGATACAGATACAGATACAGATACAGATACAGATACAGATACAGATACAGATACAGATACAGATACAGATACAGATACAGATACAGATACAGATACAGATACAGATACAGATACAGATACAGATACAGATACAGATACAGATACAGATACAGATACAGATACAGATACAGATACAGATACAGATACAGATACAGATACAGATACAGATACAGATACAGATACAGATACAGATACAGATACAGATACAGATACAGATACAGATACAGATACAGATACAGATACAGATACAGATACAGATACAGATACAGATACAGATACAGATACAGATACAGATACAGATACAGATACAGATACAGATACAGATACATATATATATATATATATATATATAGTTAATTTATCAAGTTTAATTATTGGAGAGAAATACGTTAAAGTTATATTCGCAGTCTGTAAACTTAAATATTTGGTCGCAAATAAAAGTATACATACACATATAGTTGCAAATACATAAACAAATACGTCAATCAAATATTGTTCATTCGATCATATTATATCATATCATCATATTATCATTCAGCTGCAGATACATCTATCATATATCAGCTGTGACCGTGAACCGACAGAGTTCAAATCCATCTGCAACTGCGACCCGAGGCATACCTCAACGAAAACAAAAGTTGCCTCTGTCCCCTAATTGGTCCGCAGCAACAACAACCATAGCAACAACAACAAGAACTACAGCAACTGCAAAACCCGTTACTAAACGTGGCCTAATCCGGTTATTAAACTTTACATTTGCCTGCTGCTCACTGACGTCGCATTGGCTCTGCGTAAATTCTCGCTCTTTAGATGTGCTTCAATTCTTTTCTCAACGGAGATCATTTCTCAGCTTTTGCTTTGTTTTAGTGTTTTAGCTTAGTGTGTTTTATAAAAGCGAGGCGCATGCGCAGCGCATCTTTTAGTCAACCTCAATTCTTCACGCACGCCAGCTCGAAATTCGTTGATAAACTATGTCGCTTCGCATTGTGAGTGTTGAGCATTTGGAATGCAGTTCCGACTTTGTGTAAAGTTTAAACAAATTGAACTAAAAGTGGATTTTATTTTAATGTGTGCTACGAAAACTAGGCCAAGTAGGAATATCCTAAAGATTATAGAAATGATTGGATAACAAACATACAAAATATACTCTATTTTATTGCTGAAGTATTTTTAAGAAATGTTGTATATATTAGGGTAAAATACTGACTATAGTGAAAAATGTATAATTTGGAGTTTAGTTCTTGTTAATATTATGCTTAAATATCATTTTGTTTTTATTTACATTTTCCAACTATCTGACGAACTTTTGACAACTCAAATTTTCGATAGGCAAATATCAAAAACTTGAATTTTCACCTTGCACTGCAAGTCACAAACATCTTAAATTATATCAATTTGCATAGCAGCAGGTATTTTGACAAGCAAAACAGCAATCTAATAGTGAGTTATTTCTTAATGAACTGTAGCAGCAGCTGAGAGCAAAACTCAAAGAGCACGATTCGCCTAAATTAGGCATAACAAGTTATTCAGCCAAGCATCTTGATAAGAACCGACTATAATGGAAAAATGTCAAAAATTCATCTGCATTGCTCAATTTGCATAGCATGCTAAAATAATTTTATATAGCTGCCTAAAAATACGTCAAACAAATGGAAAAACTATGCAGGAATCCAAAACATGGACATAGACCTCGATGTCCAGGCCATTTGCATTTATCAAATCATATATATGTGTATATTATTAAGATCAATTAATTTGAAATGTGAATCCAGTCCATAATAAACAATAATCATATTTTGGCTAATGTTCTGAAACAGGCTGAAAGATTTGTTGCATAATTATGCAAAAACCCGTTGGCCCAAAATATACAAAACGAAGCTAATTTGTGTTAATTTATAGCTAATTTGCTAGGCAATGCCAAAAACTATGCAGTCCATTTTAGACAATATTTCTCTTGAGTTATGGTCTGGCCTAAGAGCATGCTCGGTGTTCTTATTAGGGAGCATGTGATCAATTGTTATCATACAATGCAAGGTCACAGATTTTTCCCCTTCACATGCGTGGAGGTCAGCTGTCCACACAGCGAGCTGAAAACTACTAATCTAGAGCATAACCAAATGAGCTGTGCCATAAAAGAGCAGACTGCATAATTTGTGCCCAAGAGCAAGCAAAGTTAATTATGTTATGTAAACACAAATGGGAAGCAACAAAATCGAGAGAGAGACGAGACGAGCCAAAGACCATCGATCATTTCTATCGCATCGTTTGAGTTAAGAGCATTTCCCAACTATTTTACAGTTATTAATCGCAGCTGCCGCATTGATTTGCCACTGCGCCGCCGATGTGGCGCACATAAATCAAGCGGCGCCTAAGGACGTATTGGTGCCGTTCAATGATTTATTGCCACCGCCGCTGGAAGAGTCCACCACGGAGGCAGCCGCCCCAGCGACAAAGCCAACCAAAAAGTCCTTCCATCAGCAGCAGCAGCAGCAGGCCAGGGGCAAGGTCTCTGATATCAGTGCCGAGAAGCCGGCGGTGCTGCAGCTCGCTACGGACTTGTTGCCACCATTCGTTGATGCTGATAGTGGCAGCAGCACCACCACCACCACCACTCGACAACCACTTGTCAGCATTAAGGCAGCCTCAACTATCGCGACACATGTTGCACAGCCGGTGCAGCAGCACGCACGCGTGGCCGCCCGCCCCAACAGCCTGGCCAGCGAAACTTCCGCCTCCTCCCGCTTCTCAGCTGAGCTGATCCGTCAGTATGCCACGTACTTTCAGTCCACGACGCCGCGCCCGCCCCGTGGACCGCTGCCAACGCTGACGCCCTTTCCGCGTTTCATTAAAAACTAGCAAATTAATTAAATTAGTTAAGCGCACAACAATAAAAAATTAAATTAAATTAAAACAGCACAAAGACAAGAAAAATGTATAGCATTTTTAGCCTTTACTTTTTTTTAACGTTAACCAACAATTTAATTTATATTTTGCACAAAAGCCAAGAGTTAATCGAGCTGAATTTGTAAAGGGCGAAAGAAGTGGGATATATCGAAATTTATGGGGGATACTGTTGGGGCTTTTATTTCATATGTATATGTATATATATATATATATATATATATATATATATATATATATATTATATATATATATATATATGATAAATCAATCATCATTGAATTGAATCAAAGAATGCTCAGAAAGTTCACATTAAAGAGATAACTAATTGATCTCTTTATTAATAACTGTCGGAAAACTAATAATAATAATGATGAAAGCTATGAGAAATCAGATATATGGATAATTTATGAGCTGAATGTTGAATTAATAAGAGAGTTGTATGGATACATATGAATAATTTTTGAGATAAAGTAAAAAAAAAAAAAAAAAGAGAGAGACAGAAACAGATAAATAAAAAATAACAAATAAAATAGTATTTATCATGATATGTCAAGCGACTAATTGCATTTCCCATCTCCGACTAGTTTTAAAGCCAGTTTATTAATGTGATGCTGCGGGAGAACAGTTCACTTGACATATAAAAATAGATAGATTAGAACAGCAGCACATATACTGGATATTAACTGTTATACTGAAGCAAATTATTATCAGATATATTTGAAGACTTACTTAATACACTATCTTTGCTACAGAAACTTTTTGCTAAGCATTTCTAAATACTAGATGATGTATCTAAACATATACATGCATAACATATCTAATACATACATATATACTTTCAAGCTAATAAGATATATTGTTTAGCACTATCTATACACAACACACGTATAAACATACATAGATGCCTTGTAGAACATCTCTAGTACATATGTATAGCTAATTTCAAGCAAATTTCAAATTTAAGCAAATAATATTCTACTCATATACCTATTCCTCCGCCTATATATCACTACTCAGCAGCTTTAATTATGGGCAGCTATAAATTGTTGCCAAAGAACATTCAAATGCCTAACAAATTTGTTAATAAGCCAAGCGCGTGCTTGGCTAACTGAAGCTACTATCTCACATGGCCCATCGAGCCGCCTGGCGGCATTCAAAATTTTTTTTTGGCACTGCGTTTAATTAATTGCTCGGGGCAAATAACTTGGCGCCGCTGTTCGACACTGAAAACCTTTCTGGCTACAGCCAAAAATATGCACAAACAGATACAGATACAGATACAGATGCATATAGAGAGATACAAAATACAGATACAGATACAAGATGCTTGCAGCTGCACAGTGCTCGACATGCTGTCAAGTGCTAATTATGGCCCGCACCCAGCGTGTTCAATGTTGTTGTTGTTGATGATGTTGCTGTTGTTGTTGATGATGTTGCTGACATTCGAGCTACCGCAAATATGTCGCATTTGCATCGCTTTGCAGGCGCTAGACCTGAGCTGAATGGCAAATGCTTGCGCTCTAATCAAATCATTGCCAGACAGATTAGCCATATTTATGGCCAACGTTCGTCACTCGGACGCCTCGCTGTTGTTATTGTTATTGCTATGGTTGCTATGGTTGTTATTGTTCAGTTAACCACGTTAATTACACAGCTGATTGACATTAATGCGTTACTGCAGTCAATTTAACAGCCGATTTAAAATCATTTCTGCCTCTGGCCTCTGGCAAATGCTGCCAACAGTTTTTTCGTTGATTGATGACGTTAACACAAATTTAAACTGGCTTAATATGCATTTCAGTAATATGGCCTTGAAATATATATGCTTTAGCTTAGTGTGAAATCTATGAAATCTTCAAGAAAAGAGATTTCCTATTCGTATGTGTTGCCTGGGCGTGCTAGAAGATTAAGCAATTATCATAAATTTCAAATGTAAAACTGCATGCAATAGTTGTAGCTAAATTTAAGAGACTTTAAATCTAATCCCATTGCCTTTTGCTGGCTAGTTAATCAACTCTTTCACTTGACATTCCTTGCGAAATGCTGCGCAAATTTGACAAATTCATTTGGTTGTGCGAACTATTTCGAATTTGCCATTTCGAATTGCTGTAAATTATTTATTTAATTCGTATGCAAAAATATCATCGTAAAATTGCAATTTTATTTATTTATATTTGCTGCAGCATGCAGCATGCAGCATGCAGCACGCATAAGCCGACAAGTTTTTAAATGCTTTGTCGTTTGTTTGTTATTTATCATTTATGATTCCTGTTTGGCATGGCACAAACTAGCATGAAATTGAAATATTTATGCATTTACTGGGGCTGGTAAAAATCATTTACAAGGCAACGGGCAGCGAGCACTTGATTCAATTTTAGATATGCCCTGGGTAAACAGGCTGTTTAGTTTCAATTTTATTTTAGTTTAGTTTTTAATTAAAGTGCCAGTGCAGCACTTGAAACAATCAAATTGATTCAGCACCAGCAAACTCTTTAATCCGCTCTCACATTCAGCTACACTCCCCGCCCATGGCCAGCTGTGACAAAAATTATTTAATTCTGCTCAAGTGGGCTTCAGCTAATTATGGGACCAGTTCAGCAGCTCTAACAATCTCCCCCGGATTAAACTGGCAATCAGATTAAACATGCTAAACATCGCCAAAAGCGAAAACACTCACAGCAATTGTCAACTTGAGGTCATAGCGAATGTTAGATGCTCTCAAATCTGATTATGAATAAATATCTCATGCAATTTCATATTTGATAAATAAATAAATAATATTTCTGAAAAGCTGATGAAAGCTTCATACTCCCATTGAAACCTACAATCGAAACCGAATCGGAACTTCCATCGGCATTTATTGATTACCCTTCTCTAGAGTATTCCAAATAATGTGTGCTCATTATAAAACGCAAACTTTTGCTTCTAATGCGTGCAAAGGCATTAGATGTGTCAGCGTTAGCTTTGGGCTGCCGAACCCCCCAAATGTGTGTGGGTTTTGGCTGTGAGGGTTGAGTTTTTGAAGCTGCATTAAAAATCGCTTTTAACAAATGGCGCCATAAGCTCTTAGGCAAACTTTTAATGTGCACGCACCCACACACACATACGCAGTGCTTGTGCTGGTATGTGCGTATGTATGTAAGCAAGATTTATGTGGGCAACGCTGCGTATGAGTGTTTTCAACTATAACACGCCGTCTGCAGGGGCCGACAAGGAGCGTAATTCACATGTGCCCAAGGCCAAAGTATTTATAAGTGCATATTAAAAGTGTCTAGACATAGCCACATTATAAAAAACAAGTCAAGCATTCCCTTATTTTATTTATTTCATTTCAAATGCAAACAACTAAGCAACTCTAACAAAATGCCAACGGTAATGAAAACAATAAAAATAACTTCCATTTAATGAGAGCATTGCACAGATAGAGTTAAATTCAAAAAGAAAAGCACAAGCGAAAAAATTAATAGCCGACTTTAATTAATTTGAATTACAATTAGTCCTTTAAGCCTTCGCCAGTAAGATCCACTCCCATAAAATCAACAGCGCACAAAAGTAGGCAATGCAAATTATGAAGCAGAACTATTTTGGTGCTGCGCATAAAAGTATGCAATACTTTTCAACTTCGACCATATGAAAAATTCCCTTTTCATTTTCAGATCTGATATTATTTGATTTCCAACCGCTTGGCATACATCGCTCTCAGTTGATCCACCTTCACTCCATGTCCTCTCAAAGGCGTGTTCCTTCCTTTGTTTGCCCGCAAATAAGTGCTGCCGGAGCAGAGTTTATTCCGCTGGCATTTAAAGTACAATTAAATGAAAATACACCCGACAGCTGCTATGTTAATTTGCTACTAGCCGTTGAAGGCGAAGGCGGGCGCTCGGGCATTGTCCTGCATTGGCCTGCAGGAATAAGCCAAACAGTCGCATCCACAGGACACTTGCGCAAAATTGATTGTAAATACGCGAAAATACCTAGATACATACACACACACATACACACATACGTTAAAGCGTCGACTGAAATGCCATATCCAGCTGCTTTGCGCACGCTTTAAAATGCAATTTTCAGCAACTTTTTTCATTCCGCACATTTTTGCCTTTTTCCTTTCTCCTTTTGGCTGCCACGCCCACTTTCATTTTGCAAGCATATGCAAAAATAATTTTTAATATGTGCATGTTGGATGCCAAGCAAGGACACAGCGGCTGCTCTTCCTGCAGCTCCAGCTCCAACTTTTGATGATAATCACGAAGATAGTTATCATAATGATAACGTTGATGAGCGTGCAGAGCTGCTAGAGTCTGGCCACCTACATATCACTTTAATTACGTACAGACAATAGCAGACAGCATAAGTTAAAAATATGATAGATGCCAGAGCTCGAAAAAGAGATATCCTGTAAAGAGTAGAAAGAGAGGCAAATCTCAGCAATTTTTATCATTGAAGATCTAAGAGATTGAGATGAGAATATTCAATTATGATAAACTACATAAAGAACAAGAGAGTTTCCATGGTACGACCCTAGTTTCAACTGCCCCTGTGTACAGGGTATATAAGCCAGAGTAAAATTGTGCATGCCAAAAGCAGAAAGAGGGAAACAATATTGAGCAGGCGATTGAAGTATTGATTGTTTAATCAACGTTGCGTCAATATTGTTTGCTGGCCATTAACTGACAGCCCTCATAGATGTTTGCCGGATGTGGCCGGGCGTTAATGTCTCGCTTCAATTACAATAACGGAAACGGGTTTTAATGTGAAAATAATTGCATATCATTACAGTGAGCGTGGACGAAAATAAACCAGACCACGCCCCAAAAGAAGCCGAATAAAAACAATGGAGCAAATTGATAAAATAGCATTCAATTTGGATTCATTTGAATTCATTTTCAGTCACGTCTTTAATATTATTAAATTGATTCACTCATATAGCAAAGTTTTCCTTTGATTGGCCATATTTTACGTTTGATTTTCCTTTGTGCGCTTTGTTAATTGAAAAGCGAAAACCGCTAATCCATTGAATTGCATTTCCCTTCGTCGGCTGCCCCTCTCGCCTGCTGCTCTTGACATATTCAAATTAAAGCCTCACCTCTGTGCCTGATGCATATTAACTAATATAACTGAAAATGTATCGAAGCTGCATGTGGGTCGAATATCTCTGAAAAATGCCAGGCATCAGTCAGCTCTCAACTTTGGAACGAATCCGGCAAATGACGAAATAGTTTGTCATTCGATAAGGGAAATGGCTGCAAAAGAAATGAGTTAGCCGAGGGACGGCAATCGGTTAGCAATCGCAGTGGCAGCTTAGCCAAAATGTTTGCCATTAAAATAAATAATTCATAGCAAGTCTGGGGGCCTCTGGGGGGATCTGCCTGGACGCGTCATAGAAATTATTAATAATTTATTTTAGCACATTTCAGGGATTCGGGCGCACCGGCCACACGTTTCGGCAATTTCCGGACAACAAAACCGGAAAAATACTCGAAAATGTAATAAATTTTCAAAGCGATGAATCTGCCACACCCAACCATGAGCCAACCGAGACTTGCGGCCAAGCACCCAGACGGACGAAGGTCAACTGCACTAAGTGCTCGACAAACTGTTGCCTGTTGCCTGATGTCTGTTGCCTGATGCCTGACGCCTGATGCCTGATGCCTGGGCGGGTCAAGTCAATGACAAAAATTACACACGAACGGTTTGCGTTAGCTTAGCTGATGTTTCGGGGCGGGCGTTTTAATTTGAATGCCAGCAAGGAAATGAATTTTCGGCTGGTAATTTTATGTTTACAAACGTTTTGCATAATCGATTTGTTTGCCAAACCCGAAACACTAATGAATGAAGATAAGCCTCGGCAACTGGCGAGATATTGAAGGAAATGCTTTTATGCGACGCAGCTTATGTCACACTCTTTCGTAACTTGAATTAATTAAATTCAAAACTCTTAAGCGCGAAAATTCTTCTTTTTTTCTTCTACTTTTAAATAAGCTCTAACTACGTAATCAGCTTATTTAAACTAAAAAAGTTTTCTAGTCGTAATGAGAGCTGATATAATGCACAAATTTCTGGCTCTTTAGCTATATATGGGGAAGAAAAGTCTCTCGGCTGGCGAAACAATAATGAGTATTTAACAAAATCAACATATCAAAGAAGCGGAGTCGTGGGATAACAACTTTCCGTTCCGCTTTTTCCGCTAGCCCATTAAATATCGCATTGTAACAAAGGCAAATGAAATCAACGGCAGCTTTGTATAAATTATTTTACGCATCGCAGAAGAGCAGACAAAGAAGAAATATATATATAAATATATATGTATGTTTATGTATGTGTAAAAAGTCCTTCTGCAGGACTGGGACAAATCAAAAAGCTTCTCAATTTTCAATGCCGCGCTTTGTGGGTCAAAAAAAAAAAAAAAAAAAAAAAAAAGTGAGCAAAATTTCAATGGTTGGTCGCAATGGAAGGTACAGCGCGACGAGGGGCGTGGCTGGGGGACGCGTGCGACTGACAAGCTTAGCTGAAAAAGACCATTAACAAAGTAAACAGCTGCAAGAGCGCCGTCGAGTAACTGTAAATAGGGGCCAAGAAACCAGTCGAGTCAGCCAAAAAAAAAAAAATACGCGGAAAAAAAATGTGAAGAAATTTTCTTTGTTTTGACACCTCATTGTTATTTGGTGGGCTTGGCGCGGAGCCTGTCAGGCCAACATTTTTTTCATGGTAAATTAAAGCGCACTTTTAAACACAAACTGAATGTGTCTGAGTGCGTGTCGAGGCACTTCAGACCAAAGCAACCAAAGCATAGCAATAACAGAATGATAAACAAAATAAAATATGCAAATTACCAAAACCCAAAGTATTTCCTTTTGTATTGCGAAATATTCTACGCAGTTAGGCAGCTGATCTAATTAAAATTAAATATTTAACATTTTTAATGCAAGTAATTAAATCTACATATATACTATATATGCTATATGCAGTGCACCCTCGGATAACGAACACATTTTTTGCGAAAATAAGTTCTCCTTAACGAACAACAAAAACTTTGAGAACATTTATTATATGCAAAAATTTGGTGTTAAGCAACAAAATAGGGGAAACTCAAAATACACATTGTATTTTTAGCATGTTTTGGCACTGTTTTGCATGCAGTTTAGGTGCAACATTTGTGGTTGCGTTGCAACGCTTCGTTCCGGTATTTTATTTGTTAACCGTGGGTCTACTGTATACTGATCTATTTATAATGAGAGAATCAAACTGAAACCAATTAATATAATTTTAAACAGTTCTGATATAAAATACAGAAATATTTGGAAAGCACACAAAGCTTGGTCTGTATCGTTAGCCATACAGCACATGGATTCAGGAACTACAACAAACTTTGTATATTTTGTACCATTTAAATTTGTATTTACATACAGGCGTGAGCACAAAAATCGGGGTTTATATGGATGCATTGCCATAGGCATAGATAAATGCCCAATGTGTGGACTAAATATAGGCAGATGAACGCTGACCCTTAAATCCACAGCGATAGAATAAGAACATGTAAAAGTCGCACAAGACCTTCCAGTTCTACAATCACAGCACTTTGTACTCTATGCTTGTAAGTTTATAAATTACTCTCTGTTTACAATTTATAGACAATTATTATTATACTTATTATTATTATACTAATACTGCATATTTTCTTATACTATAATACTTATTATTAAAATTAATAATTAATTAATAGTTTAATAATTATAATTTAATTGATTTTGGCTACACATAAGTCATATTAATAAATGGAATCAAAGCGTGATATTATTCTGGAGGTCAACCAACTGTCTTTATCTTATTCCACAACTTTTCTCCACATCATATCCTACTCATACTACTACTTTTAATTCCACTCATAATACTATGAATAATAGGAACTAGCAAAAAACTTTAGCTCTCTCTCTCTCTCTCTCTCTCTCTCTCTCTGTGAAGTTCATTTGTCAGCTATGTCGTAACCTTTCCAGGTCCTATATATGTATATACATACATATATGTATGTATGCATAAGCACACAAATTGAGGTACTATTTGTCTCTTCTAAGAAAAGAATATGCCAAAATCATGACAGAGTTATCCGTGCTCCTTTTTTGCGAGGAGTATGCAAACACATTAAGATTTTTTTTTTTTTTTTTTTTTTTTTAGGCATATATAAGTAAGTGTTTATGTGCAAGTGAGCGAAACTCCAGCTGTCTGTGGAAATTGTAGAAGGCTAAGTGTGCACTTAGTCAGTCTTATGGGTTACTTATATTTCCACCTTACCATATTAGATCCCAGTGTTATATTTAGAATAGAGATTACTTTGGTGAAATATATAGAGAGAATATTTATATTATGCAAGATATTAATATTTTATTATTTGAAACAATTTTCAAAATATTTAAATCTTGCTTTTATTTTGTATATACTTTTTATATTAAAGAAAAATAATATATTTACTAAGTATTTTTTTTTTTTTTACTTTTTTTCAATATTTACTGCGAATAGCGTATTACACTCTGTAGAACTTTAAACACTGCTGTTTTATGCTGTGGCGCTGCTATAGAAAACGAAATTATGCAAAGTCAGCTCCAAGCCTGTTTAACCATTTGACTCACGCGAACGAGTCTAAGTTCTATCGGCAACAATGTTGCGCATACGCCTCGTGTACACAGTTCAGGCGCATAAATAAAAGCGGGGCCATCATCGATTACGTGGAGAGCCACCGCAGGTAGTTGGCCAGGGGGATTCACAGACCCCAAAACGGCACATATTGGTTATTGAAATTGTCTCGCAGGTGTCATTAACGTCTCTCGCAATTCGCGTGGCAGACGGAAGCCAGCAGCAGCAGCAGCAGCAGTGGCCGCAGGAGGTGGAGCAGCAGGTGCGTCCATTTGTGGTCGCTCGTAAACGAAGGCAGCAGACAGCAGGCAGCAGGAGCAGGAGTCCGCGAGCTGTTCTGGCTCTGGTAGTGGCCTATAGCCGGGGATTGGCCAGCGACAGCGTTTGACAGTGTCATTAATTTCGATTTATGGTCATTAAGTTGAGGCGCTGCCTTTCTATATAATATGAAAATATTTAATGAGCGCTTTTAATTTATGCGCAATTTGCAGCGAGCGCTTTTCCAAACGTTTTCCTGCTGTCGATTTGTGTTTGCACTTTTAATTAATGCCCGCCCAACGGCACCGCCCCCTATTGACTTTAATTTTATGCTTAAAGCAGCACATCATTTGCACCCACTGTTCGCGTAAGTGTGTGCAAACTTTTCTTTCATTCCAAAGGGCAAAGACCAAAAAATAAATAAAACAAAAAGAATGTAGCTTCGTTGAGGAAAATTATGAAAGAGTCGCAACATATTTTCTTGCATACTTTTTCCTTTGCTGAAATAACAAACCATAAATAATGTCATACGCTCACAAATGGCAGCCAATGTTTGCCCTAACGCAGCCACGCCCCTAGCGTCCATTTCTTCATGCTATTCCATGCACATATATAAATATATATGTATATATATACTTTTTTTACTCGCTTCGGCTTTGGGCCAAAGTTTTTGAACTACTTGCACGTTCTTCTTTTTGTGCACGGCGACGTTTTTTGGTTTTTTCTTTTATTTTCTTGGCTTTCTTCTTTTTTGGGTTTTTGGCTATCCTGCTGTTTTGTGTCTTCGCCTGGGCAGCGCGCCTTCTGCTTATGGCTGCCACGCCTACTCGGCCTCGTGCCAGGCACTGCCTCCCGCTGCTGTCGCTGCTTTATGTCGCCGTCGCCGTCGTCGTCGACGCGAGACTGAAACTTCAATAGGGCGAAAATGATAAATGGCCACGCTGCGATTTCTCTATGTGTGTGTGCATGTGTGTTTGAGTCAGCGCGCGCACGTGTGTGTGTGCGTGTGTGTGAAAAGCGTAAGAAGCGCCGCATATTGTGTGAAAATAAAAATGACCCAAAATTTGTAAATAAACTTATTTTTTGCCTGCAGCACATTAGCGACACAACTTTGCCAGCCAAACAAAAATTGACAACAAAAAATATATAAATAAATACATATATATTTATTTTTAAATACCAAAAACGAAGCACTGAAAGTTGTATTAAAAATATATATTTCTCTATTTAAAAAGTGCAGAATTGCATTCAATTAATATAATATCTAATCGAAGATACTAACAGCTAATAAACTCACAAAGAGGTTACCCCGTATGGCTTTAATTATTAAAAATAAAAAATAAAAAAATAAATAAAATGGAGATGGGAATATAAGAAATTCTGCTGCTGTTTGACTATTAAAAAAAATAATAATAATAAATCAAAAGTCAAAAAGAATTAATTAAACATAATCATATAATAATAAATTTATATTTACATTCCTTGATAAAATATAACATTTATATTTTTAATTTTTATTATTTATATATATCATTAGAAAATATTTATTACTAATCCTAAAAAGATTTTAAATATTTAAATCATTTTTGTAAGTAAATAAAAAATCTAAAAAGAGCTGGAAATAAAGTATTACAGGGTATCTTAATCCCGCATACACCCTATATTTATACGCTACACATCAAAAATTACATACAATTAATTGCTAAGGATTATTTAATTAAACTCAGTTCTGCCATTTCAAGTCTAGGCGATGCTTAAACGGTTAAATGCGAGCTGCAAAAATAAGCTCAACTCTTGCAATGTGCGAGTGTGTGTGTATGTGCATACGTCTGTATGCGTGTAGCAGCGAGTTGAAAATCCATCCAAGCATTTGCCCGCAATGTTTACACAATTCAACCGCAAAATCCTTTTGCTTGCCAAATATGCGTCGAGTATGTGTGTGTGTGTGTGAGAGAGAGAGAGAGAGAGAGTGTGTGTGAGAGAGAGAGACTGAAAGAGAGAAGGTAAGGGAATTTGCTGAGTTGCATTGTTGGCCTCACCTTCATATGTTTATGTGTGTGTGTGTGTGTGTGTGTGTGTGTGTGTGTACGTCTGTGTGTGTGTGTGTATACCTTGTACCAGTCTTAGCGATAATGATGTTTATTTAATGCATTCCAGGTGCAAGACGTTGTTTGCTATTTGACGTTCCGTACTTAGGATTTCGAGCCACATCTTCATCCACATCCTGCCATACTACATGGCCTGGCACGCTAATGCTCCACACGGCGAGCAGCAAGCTGCAAGCTGCATGTGGCATGGATGCGAGCGTCGCTCGCTCATTATGCCAAACAGGGCGTCATTCCAGTTGCCATTCGCTGGAGCAGCAACTGCGACGTGCATGCGATAAGCGCCAGAGCAAGCGTCGCTCAATGTCATCCTGCGCTGCGTATACGTAATGCCCGCCTGCACTTTAAATGCGGCACACGTTTTTCTGGCGCCGCACTTAACTTGCTCTGCCCCTTGGCCGCGCAGCTCGTAAATAATGCGCATAATCACATTTAAATAAGTAATTTAATTTGTGATTTTCACATACATATGTAGCATTAAGTGCTTAAGCCACAAATCGAGCTGCTGTCGCTGCAGCTGCATGCAAACTTCAGCTCTCCCTTTGACATATCCGCTGCAATACATTTGCATTACAGCACAGCTTATTAGCCTTTCAGCTGTGTGAATAAATGTGCTAGATGCTGAAAACATTTGCAACTACTCTAAGCTGCTACAACTCGGTTGATTTCTGCATTTTGGAATGATAATACTTTAGGATATGAATTATAATGTTTATAAATTCAATCTTTCTTATTTTCGACTCTTTTTTTCTTCATTTTTTTACTCTAAAGAATTTTTAAATAATTATGGCACTACATTTAAGATTATATACACATATCTATATACAAATATTTTTATACATAGTTTGATATCTGTGCAGCTCAAATTTTCTTGTTTTAGCTTGCGCGCTCAGGTAGTTTCCGTAGTGTAGCGGTTATCACGTGTGCTTCACACGCACAAGGTCCCCGGTTCGAACCCGGGCGGGAACATCTTTTGTTTTTTATACATTTTGCCTTAATAAATATTATTTATTCTCATTTTTCTAATTGATTAATTTAATTTTATTTTTTTCATCAATTATTATTCTAAAATTTATTATTATATCACAGCCAATTTATTTTTATTTTTTCTTTCGCAATCGATTAGTTCTTATTAATTATTCAATATTAAAATATTATTTCTTTATTATTAGTTTCATATTTATTTTTAAATTTAGTAGCAATTATATATTTATTTTTATTTCTTTTTTTTTCAAACGATCAAATGTTTATTATTTTCAAATTTTATTAATTTTAATTATTTATTATTATATGTTAACTTATTTAAAATTTAAATTTAAAAACTTATTTTTTTATTTTTTTTTTTTTATTAAATAAATGCATTTTAACTATTTATTATTTGTTTATTTATAAAATAACTTTAATAAATAGGTTAATTTTAGTATCAAATTAATGAAAAGTAATGCTTTATTAAATTAATTTTATTATTATTGGTTTTTTGGTTATTGACTATATCATTTTATTTTTGGCTAAATGCTAACCCACACTTTAATGCATACATATATACTTCTATCTATATTTATATTACTATTAAAACCATAGAGCTTTGCATATTCTATAATATTCACCGTTTGTTGAAGCCGCATCTCTTTCACTTATCATTTAAAGCCTGCATTGCTGCTGGCAAACCTTATCCCAATGTACTCAGCAGCAAGCAGAGGCAGCCAACGCATTTCGGCCATTCAGCTCTGGCATTGGGGAGAAACTTTTGCATACTTTGCATTTTTATTGCACAACATCCGGTAACAAGCACTTTTGCCAGTAAGCATTCAACTCTGATCCCCCAAGCACGCAGCAGCCAGTCAGCCAGGCAACCAGCAAGCCAACCAGCAAGCCAGCCCTCTTAGCCACGAGACCCAACCGCAATATCAGGGCCTGTTGTCCTGTTGGCTGCAATTACAAACAGTTGTTTAACTGCTTGACTTAAAATGCAGCCGCAGTCAGGATCCCAAACCGAAGCCAGCAAACTTGTAGCTGCGGCTGCAGTATCTATAGCTACAGCTATGGCTGTATCTGTAACTGATGCCAAGAGCGTGTGGCTTACAGATTAAAGCGCGTACATCCGTGGCGACGGCGGTAAGCCGGATGATGAAGCAGCCCACAATGGCGCGCATGCGTTCCAGCTAACGGCACCGGGACCGGGACCGGGACCTGCTCTCGGGCCCGGTCAATGGCGTCCGGTGTCATTGCGTTTCCGTTTGAGCTGGCAATTTATACAGTTATTCGGTGGGCGCGGTTCCTCGCTGCCTCGCTGCCTCGCAATGGCAACTTGTCCGCGCATTTACTTATGCGCCTCGCACTTTTGTGGCTCTGCCTGTGTGTGTGTGTGTGTGTGTGTGTGTGTGTGTGTGTGTGTGTGTATGTTGCCAATGTTAAATTGATTTATAATTTTCCAGCGTCGCATTTTAACTTTTCCTGTTGCCAGCCCCGCGTCCTGTTTGCTTTTACCTACCGCCCCGGCCCCGCCCAGCTCGACCCAGTTCGACCCTTTCATCGAGCCACACGCACAAACTATGTATACGCATTTTTCTCATGGCTTTTGTGGTTGTATGTATGTGTGTGTGTGTGTGTGCTTTAAGCCAAATTGCCAACGGAGCACAGTTGCAAGTCGCTGGGCGTATATTGTCTGTGCGCGCTTTTTAATTAAAAGTCATGAATTCAGCAATTGATACTGTAATCAATTTATGCATTCGCAATTTTTGTTTACTGACTTCACTCATTATTTTAATCCGAGTTAAGCGCATCAGTAGCCCCCTCAATCCTTGCCTTGAAAATAAATTTCAATTGAAATAAGGCGAAGCACTCAATAATGAGAAAAATATTGTAAAGCAAATTAATATGTCGCTTTATTAAAATTATCATATGATAATTTCAAATAAAGAGAAGAAACTGCTCTTACAACTCTCTCTTTTTTTTTTTTTTTTTTTTTGGTACCCAAGACCTTATTGTTTTCATTTTATTAGTACTCTAAGCCTCTTGAATAGCAAAATTTACGCGTCAATAAACTGGTTGAGTTATCGCCCAAGCTTAATTAATATACTGATAGCCAAATAGAAAAACAAAGAAAGCAAAAAAATGAAGTGCTCCACATCAATAACAGATATTTTCCGGCTAAGCCGAAGTCATGAATATTTGTGAGCCATTAAAATAATCTGCGGGCTATGTAAATCACAGCCAAACACTGAATTGGGACAAACGCAAACGCCAAAAGCAAGTACTACACGATGTTGGTTATTAGAGGCGCCTCGGACGGAACGAAACTGTAAATGAAAAGCGCCATCAAAATATCAACGAGTCGGAGTCGCAGCATAATGTGCTGAAAGCGTCCATTTACAAGGGAAGTCACAAATAATCAAAATAATGCAAGCTAGCGAAGTGATCAGGGTGTGTTATGGAACGGGGGGGAGCGGGTGTAGGGGCAGCAGGACAAGGAGCTAAGTAAATGACAATAATGACATAATAAAAAGCGCTCTTAAAATACACAACAAACATGATGGCGAACAGCGAGTGGCTGTGGCAGGACACGCAGTGCCGAGCAGCAGGACAATAAAACGAACGTTAATAATGATAAGATAAAAGCGAAGACAACGCCAAGCGGGTCTGCAAAATGTTAAAACAATAACCAGCTAAATGTGAGCAGCACACAGCTAGGGCATGATTGCTGCCAGGAGTTTGCCATTGACATTTTACGCTGCTCCCAGCCAGAATAGCCCTGTGTATGTGTATGTGTGTATGTGTGTGTGTGTGTATCGTGTCATCCAAAGCCATTTCAGCTCTAATAAATTAATGATAATGCGAATAATTGCTAAAATGGCAGCACTACAGCTCAGCTTAGTGCAGCACGGGTACTTTCAGCAGAGTGATACATTTTTACCGCTTGCTCTTCTTCAGCATTGTAATTCCATCAGCCCGCATTGTAAATAACCAAGAACTGGAGCAGCAGGTGTAAATGCGCTGCTAGCGTTATGAGCATCAATAATTTACAATTTGAAAAATTCATTTAATTTTCCTATTTGCATTTAAAGCGAGTGCGAAACTTGGCTATAAAATAACTCCTAAATACATGTGGCAAATCGAAAAGTTTTATTTTTGTCAGCGCCGCACACACACACACACACTCACACACGCACGCACACACAACACAACTTTGAGCTACACTCGAATGATTTTATTTCTGGTTGGGTCGTTGCTTGGTTTAAGCTACGTAAAACTTTGTTTGCTGTTGCTACGGATTTAAAGTTTATGGCGCAGGTGTTTGTTCTGGATTAGGGTGACCAAAAATAAAGGAAAAACCCCGAAAAGGTAGCGCGACACCTTACCCAATCTGTCTCGCTCTCACTCTCACTCTCTCCCTCCCTCTAACTCCCCTTATCCCTTTTAGCTTTGCATAAAATCGATTAAGTGTTGCCTGAAAATATGAAAATATATATGCTTGTATTTACAGCTGTATCCATCTGTATACGTATCGCTCTCTGTATTCCGAGTCCATCTCAATTTACCTCAGTGTCTCTAAATCTATCTGTAGCTGTCTCTATACGTTCTATTCATCTGGAGTGCTTATATCTCAATCGCTTCTATGCTGGCATCGCCGCCTTTTGGAGCCCACACATATTCTTTGGCACTCTCTGGCCAAAGACTTACGCATTTGCCCATCTGCAGCTGTATCGAGTACGCAGCCGCTTGGCAGCTCAGCCGAAACCGCACTATTCATTTGTCGGCTTTTCAGCAGGACAACCGCAACAAACAGTCCGCATGCCTTGCACAGACACCGACAGAGCCGGTCGCACTCTCGCCCGCCCTCAACGGGGGCCACTCGTGTGGACAACCGCACACGTGCAAACAAACTCAGAATGTTGACGACATAAATGCATCACAAACATTAAAATTGTTTTTAAATTGATGTCGAAAAACAAAGCCCGTTGTCAAAGTGTCACTTCAGTTCAATGGCAAATACATAATACACATATATCTGTCCCTCTGTCTGTCTGTCCTTCTGGCAAATAAGCAAACAATTTCGAAAATGTATTTATTGAGAAAAACAATAGCAGCAAGACAGATAATTTCACAGCGGAGAATGCTTAAATGGTGAAAACAGAGAAACTTTAATATTTGATGTCATTTATTTTATTCACAATATTTCTGTTGATCCGCTTATAAAAGTTATTTCATTGTTCCGTTTATCGCACACATTAATTTCGCACACATCATTTGCTCATCCTTTTATTGACTTTAAGCCATTTGCGGTCCCTTTCATGTATTCCATTCCATTTCATTTCATTTTTCATATTAATATATTTCGCTTGTTTGTTAAGAAACACGCATTAAATATAATTTATGTACAATTGCATTTGCATGCGCTGCTCCTCGTAGATTTATTTATGACTTTGGGGGCTTGTTAATAATTTTTACGTCATAAATAATTAATTAAAAAATACAATCGCTCCGCAATGCGCAGATGAAGTGTGCTGAGCGCCAGAGCAGAGCATTACAAATATCCGATTAACTATACATATAAATACGTATATATGTGGCAGTGAGAATACCCCAATATTTATATTAAAATAATTAATAAATTCAAATGAATATGTGGAAAAAATAATATATATATAAAAAAAATAAATAAAATGAATATTTGAAATAAAATAATAAATAATAATATAAAAAAAAACCTTGAAATTTGAAATAAAATATATATAAAATATACTGTGTTGTAAGAATTTTATTATATATTTTTTATTTTTTTTATATTGTGTTTTAACCTTAAATATAGAAATAATTAAATAATACGACAATACATTTGATGATTTATTTATTAAATATATTGTATACAATTTTTAATTTTTATTTATTATTTTTTATTAAATTTTTCATCATTTTTACATAATATATTAGTTTGAAAATATTTTAAATATTAACATTCACATATATTACATTGAAATTAATATATATATATCATAATATAATTTGCCAATATTTTATATAGCAAATTTCACATATTTATATGCATATATATTCCATCAGTTCAGTCGGACAGCTTATTAATATTATTAATGGCCTTATATGCATTTGCTTGTACACTTTTGCTGGTTTAATCTTTTTAATTAATAACAGTTTATGTAAATTTAAATGTATGATTAACCTGAATTCAATAAGGGACCGAATTGTTATACTTAATTAATAGTGACATGTGTGCGTGCTGGCAGCCTGTTATTAATATTAATCATACTTTATATAAATATGCCAACTTATTATTACTATTATATATATTTATCAAGCTACCGTTTTAATGGATATCTTCGGGCAATGCAGCTCGCCATGCAATTGCAGCTCCAATTCAATTTTTATTGACCCGCATTAAGCGAGCATCGTTTGCATTAATTACTTCATTTAACAAATTACTGCTCAATTGTCATCGAAAAGCACTTGAGCTGACCCGAAGATCGCTTAAATATTCAATGAGTTTAGCTCCGGTCTCTGGCTACGTGAATAAACTTGCAAAAAAATGTTTTGACATCTGCTCGTTATTTGTATACCCTGTATGAATGTGTGAATGAGTCAAAGTAGGGTATTAGAGTTGAAAGATTGTCAGCTGCAATGGAGTTGATTGGTTTAAGTGTCCTTCAAGTATAATTGGACAGCTTTCACTCAGCTCTAACTAGTATTATTTACTCAGCATTATTATTATTTACTCATTATTGTTTTTAATAGTTCAAAAAAATTCCAAATATTATTATAAGTTCACAGGATTGAGCTAAAAAGAGGGTAACTTCTAGCTGCTATAATTCAGGTTCGCGTCTAACTCTTGCAGCAATTTTTTAGTTGTGCTGCCAGCAAACTGAGAAGAAAAATATACGAAGAAATAATGCATAAAAATGCTTTTATTGACAGTTTTTATCGTTCCAGAAATCGTTTTGTAGCTACTTTCTCAATGAATGCACAAAAAGCAGCCTGCATTTGACAGCAGCACAAAACTGATGCAAAGACAATGGATTAAGAAAGAAGGAGAGAGAGATAGACCTGAAACAGTTGATGAGGCTTTGGTAGAGAGAGAAAGAGAGGGAGAATAAAATGCAATTGGCAAACAGCCTCAAGGCAAATGCGAACACAAAACTAAAGAGCCATCCAAGATTTTATACTATCCATTCTAATGCGATTGTCTGTTGACATGCCGGGCCAATCTTTAGCTTAAGCCCAGCGCCCGCTCATATTCGATTTGATTATTTTTGCATTCGTGTTGGCAAACTTTTTAATTGCACTTTATTATTGTGGACTTGTGAACTTTTGCACAAAAGCTGCTATTTTTTGGGGCAAAGGTGAATGGCTATAAAAGTCAAATGCATTGCATGCATTGTCCCTGTCATCGGCTTTATCAGCGACTTCGTAATCATTATCATTGCCATGATGAGCTCGCTCATCATCGCCAATGTTGCAGTGCTCAAGCGCATGGCACAAGTTTGTGCAACACTTAAATTTTAATTGTGCAAAGTTTTGGCCATGTCGCCAGCATGTCCTCTGTGCCACCACTCTCTCTCACACACTCTCCCTCTCTCTCTCTCTGTCTCCCTATTCATGTTTGTGTGCGTGCTGATAGATGGTATTCTAAATTTGGTGAATGGGGTCAGTCTCTGTCTGGGGCACAAAATGCATAAAGGATTAGAGCCACACACAGACACACCGAAAAATGTGCGCGTGTGTGTGTGAGTATGTGTGCATCTGTGTGCGTAGCAGTTGCTGTCTTCAGTTTGCCAAATGACTTAGCACACTTATTGGGTGCCAGCCACAAATTCAATTTAGCCGATAAGAGAGAGCTGGAGTGCTTCACTTGCTTGTCCAAAAAGAAAGGTACAAAAACACAAAGGCCTCAACCAGTTGCTGTGTATAAATAGCAAAAAAGTCCAGCTATAATCTAATGTTAAAGTCGAAGCGAACCTTTCACAAGTGCCCTTTGCATAGTCAAACAAAGAGAAGTTCGCTTTACATGAAATCAAATTAGACAGAGCTCAAGTAAGTTCAGCTTTCATTTATTTATTTCTGGAAGACTTCCAATTAGCCGTATATATGTTTATAAGTAATGTATAATAGTAAGTGAATATATATTCACCTGGCAGGTAGACTAAATATTAAATATAAATATATTTTCAGGAAAACTTCCATAAAACTCCCTTATACTTTCAAATAAATAGAATATAAATTTATGCATTTTATATTGACATAGTTTGAGTTAACTACGCCTTCATACCAGACTTAAAAAGTTTTTCTATTACGTTTCAGCTAAACGCATTTTACTAAAGTGAATAATGAAGCACAAATATTTTAATGACACAACCAATCACTTACACACACACACACACACACACATGACCACATGCAGGCCATAAGTTCATTTATTTAAACAGCTTTTCGCCCACGCCCCACGCACGGGTGGGACGTTTGGTTCCCAAGTGAGAAATATTGTTTTAGTTTATCATGACAGCACTTTTACAACTTTTAACTGCTCATACATTAATTAAAAACTTAATAAAACTAAAACGGAAACGAAAGCGAGCAAAAAGAAAAAAAAGTCCCGGACTCTCGCAGCTGGGCAAAAGCTGTTGCAGCACTTGAATATGGGGCGTATGAGCAATATGCAGCTTAGCGCATTTGCGTGCGAGTGTATGTGTAAACGTATATGTGAAGGTGTAAGTGTGTGTGTGTGTGTGTGGGCGTGTGCTTGTATGTGTGCTAAATTGGCAGTCCACTCGGTTGGCCAGTGCATGATTCTCATATGATAAGGGACAGAGGAGAAATTTGTAATCATATTTCCGAGCGTATTGCTAATTGCGACGCGCAGTTGTTGACACTTTTTTTGCAGGCAAACGGCAGCAGCAACAACGTAAACAACAACAACAACAGCAAAGGCAAACAAACACAAATTGTTATGGCCCGAGCAGTGTCAGCAAAAGAAGCCAACAGAAACTGCTGAGCGAACCAAAGCGGAAAGCCAAAATTTCACTTTTGTGCATTTTTCCCAAAATGTTTTCACACGGGAAAAGGAAAGTAGTTAAAAGTACAAGCCAAAGGGAAGCAAATGCTGCCAAAAGTATTTTAAATGGCTAAGCATAGAGTAGGAGACTTTAATGCTTATATACAATGAAAAGTATTATTATTATTATTATTTTTTTTTTTTATCTAAATTTGGTAATTGTGAATAAAATAAAAATAATATTAAATTCATTGACATATGTATAAATTGCAAAATTAATTAAAATAATTGGCTTATAAATTTCATAGATATATCAATTCCAGCATCACTAAATTTCATTCTGAATATTCAGTAAAATCTACATAAATCATAGCTTGATTGGTCTCCCATTGATCTCATTAAGTTGAAATATTCATCTGACTCTCATTTCACGAACATTGTTTAGAGAAAAATTTGATCGACGCGACGCACAGTGGGGCCTTTGCCCATTTTGCGTTGCAAAAATCATAACTTTTGAACCAAGAAAGATATTTCAAAAATTTAAAAAGCATTCGACAGAGAATTCTTAAAGCTATAAATAGGCCAAAATACAGGGTGATGCGTTAATAGGGTGCTTCACAGTTTTACCTCAAACCAGAAAAATGTGATTTTTGTCCTAAAATGTATGTTTTTGTATGAAAAACTACAATTTTTTTTGTTGAAATTGATTTTATTTAAATTATATGCAATAAATATAACAAAACAAAAAAAAATTTAACAAAAAAAAATTTTTTTTTTAAATTATTTTTTTTTTTATTTTCTATAAAGTAGTTATCTGCATGCAAATTTGACCTGTTTTAGTACATTTTGTGCGGTTTTATGCCGACTTTGGGTTAGTTTTTTGCTATAGAAACTCAGGGTGGCACCTAGGGGCAGCAAAAGTTTTATTTATATTAAAGAGGACATATTCAGCAACACGTGTGTATAAATCGATGCTCGGAACTCGGCGGAACTCAAAAGATATAGACTACTTTAGGTAAAAAAAATGGTCAAATTTAGAGGTTTAGTAAATTTAAACCAGCTCTGCAATGAAAAGGCGTATTAACATAATTTTGTATTCTATTAGTAATAATCCATTCTTTAAATCGCAACCAACACTGCAAAAATTGGTGCAAGATTTTTTTTCACAAAAACTCGCTGCATTTCACAACTTTGCGACTTTCCCAAATTTTGAAGGGCTATAACTACCCTAAAAATTGACCGATTTTCAAAAATCTTTCGGCTACAAACCAGTAGATCGATTTATTTTCATATGATTTTTGATTTTTGCCACGCTCTGCCGGCAGAGGCCCCACTGTGCGACGCTTGTAAACCGAGATTCAAGGCAAACGGTGCTCACACACACATACACATAGTCCATTTACGTACGCTATTGATATTTCTAGCGAATGCAAGCCTCGCATACATACATATGCATACACACTTATGCGCATTAAGCTCAACCAAAAAGGTTTAAGAAACACCATAACGGGAAAAATAGCTCTCTGGCCGATACTAAATGAACTTATTATAGAATCGACTCAAGTGCTTGTTCTCTTAATTTTTGGTCGAAGTGGGAGTG
This sequence comes from Drosophila mojavensis, assembly GCF_018153725.1. Lineage (NCBI taxonomy): Eukaryota > Metazoa > Arthropoda > Insecta > Diptera > Drosophilidae > Drosophila > Drosophila mojavensis. The sequence goes on along the minus strand of NW_025318726.1, from coordinate 122,279 downwards.
CAAGAGAATCATTTGCAGATATTGAGCTATTTGCGTGCTATGATAGAAATACAAAATATAATAAAAATAATATTTGTAAAATTTTTATAATAATAATATTATATACAATATATAAAGCATATGATAGATGTCAGCAAAAATGAATGTTAAGGAAATTACTATTATGCATGAATTATTTAAGCTTAAGCGTTAAGGATTAAGAAATTGTCATAAGCGATATACCGACTAGTTAGAAACTTTTCTGCATTTAATAAATAGTTTTTACTTATTTAAGGTACATATATGTATATAATGCATTTCAATCATTAAAAAAATATATATATTTTTTTTTTCTGCTTTAAAGTAATTAATAGTTTTTACAGTAATGCTCAGATGTGACATCGAAATAATATTGGAAAAAATTTGGTAAATAAATTGGCTTTTATACATAAAGCATAAATTAATTTGACTTGTTCAAAGAAAATAATAGCTTTTTGTAATATTTAATTTATGCCAGAAAAACTCTGTATTAAAATTGATTTTGCAGCAGACTTTTTTATTTAGATTTTAATTAATTACAGCACTTCTTTTGCATTTGCTTAGGCCACATATGGGATTTCTCTCATTTCTTTTTTTGCTTCTTATCAGAAATTTGTCGGCAACAAAAACAGTTTCTAATCTGCACACGCACAATAATTGCAAAAATCTTTGCATTCAACTGAATTGTTTTTTTTTTTTTTTTCACATTAAGTATGTGCGTGATGAATTACGTCCTAGCGTGTTGACAAAGAGCAGCTCCTTGAAAAGGGTTCGCCTGCAGATTGTTTTCCTGTCCAACGGGGCACAGCTGAATGGGAGGAGGATGCTCTTGATTTATTGGGAAATGCAAAAGTGTTTTGTGTGCTCGTTGCGTGTTATTGTTTTCAGATGCGGACTTAAGATGACAACTTTGAGTTATGAGCTGTGCCACATGGAGTTCAATGCACCCCAAGCAGCCAGCAAAGAGTGCAAAGGCAAAAGAAATACCTAGCAGGCACAGACGGCACAGATGGTATGATATGTGAGCAGCAGTCGGGCTGACAAATTTCTAATTTGTCTGGCAATAAGTTTTCGGTCAGCCCTGATGAGATTATGATCTGGACATATTTCTAAATGCGATGCATGCACATGACAAACTCCAGCAGGAAAATCGTTCAGCTGCATACTCCGAGGCCAACGATCCGAGTGCCGGCACTCAGCCTTTGACTCCATGCGCTTCCTTCTTTCGACATGCGTATCTGTGCATGTCAAGCGCTCGACTTGCTTCCGTTGCCAAACACACACGGACTAACATCCAGGCTAGTGGCTGCTCGTCTTGGACTGCATTTATCATGCAGCCACGCCCACGTTTGGCTACATTTTTATTACAAATTGGTCATTTCCGATCATTTTTGCAATTTTCATTTGTCGCTCGACTGCCTCCGCTTTAACTCCGCCTGTCTCCTGTCTCCTGTTGCCTATCTCTCCAGGGCATGCCCTCCATCATGCAAGTGACTCGAAAAGCTGTTTCCGCTTGGCATTTCGGTATGCACATATATCCAAATGTATATATGTATATTTTCATATTTATTTGTCTGTGTGCATGCGCTCAAAACAAAAGCGATTTTCCGGAATTTGAGTTTTCTTGGCTTGGCTTTGCTTTTAACGAGTCTTCAAGTCACATATGCAAGTTTCTTTTTATTTTATTTATCTGTATTTTTTTTCCCGTTTTCATTTTTGCCCGAGCTCTGCCCACTCCACACATTTGCGCTGTTTAATTTGCATTTTTATCGATTTCGAAAAGTATAAAAATACAGCTTAGCTTTGTCTTTGCCACATTCGCTCGTTACCCACATAAAATTGCCATAAAAATGTCAGCGCATAAGTAACCCAAAGAGCATCAACTTTCCCCTAAGCCGCACTCTCAAAGTGCAGCAATCTTTTACGAGTATGCGTGTATGCCACACAGACACTCTGCACAGGTTCCATTCCATTCCATTCCATTCTACTGCGTCTTAAAACACAATCAATTTTATTAAGCAAATAAATGCTGCTCGGCAGCAGCATGTGTTTATGCTCTGCTATGATGCTACATGCTTATGTATATGAGCGAAAGAGAATAAACTTAATATACTTATTATAAAAGGGAGGAATATCCTGAGCATGCTTTAAGGGTAAACAGCAACAAAAACTCTTTTTAAGTTATTAATAATGCTGCATGAATGAATGAATATTGTGTGTATGCAAAATTTGCCAAGCAAAAGCAAACTAAAACGAAGGCTTTATAATATAAATTATTTTATATATCATATGCACAAATTTTACTAGCTTTATATGTATATTGCCGCAAAGTTTTACAAAACTAGCCTCAACTACTATCCATAATATTTAAAAAATATGTATATAAAATAAAAAGTTAAATAAAAAATATTTAAATGGGAAATATTCCACTTTAATATTTAAATAAAATATGTGAAGCATATTTAGTTTTATTGCAAATGCATCAGTACTTTATATATATGTTACATATATAGGTAATTAAATTTAAACAAACTTCCATTGTGTTATCGCTGTTTTGAGCACTCATCGATAAATATTGACAAATGCCAGCACAAAGCAAATAATTGCTTGGGTCCGTAACTTATTTATGCAGCAGCCAATATACGGACTATGTCACAATGGAAAAGAGCTGGGCTGGGCAATGACAAACTGGGCGACGGACAAAGAGACACAGGCAAACAGAGAGACAGGAGGCAGGGGCAGAGGCGTGGTCAGACAAAATAGTCAAACAATACGCATGCATATTTCACTAGCATATAAAGATTGCATGCGAAAAACAATCATAAACTTTTTGATTTCAATTAAATATAAAGCAAAGTCAGCTAGAGAATGCTCTGTGCGTGTGTGTATGTGTGTGTGTGAGTGGTTGCTTTTGGTGCAAACATTGAAATGACTTTTGTGCTGCGGCTCACAGAGTAGAGGCTGAGGGCAAGTCAGTGGCTTTAAATGAATAAACAGAACAAAATAAAATGGAAGCCCAAGCCCAGATAATGTCAGTACATACGGTTAGCATCCATTAGCAGCAGCTGTTATTCAGTAGCTCCTCGTATCGCTCTGTGGCTGTCTGGCTGCCAGAGGCTTAAGCAAAGCCACTTCCGGCTAAAATGCATTTAAAGCAATTAGCATTTGTCTGCGCCAACAACAGCAACAATCACAATATGACAAGGAAAACGTGCAACAAGCTCAAGGCAATGCAATTATGAATGCGCCCGAAACACACGTTCAGTACAGTGGAAAACAATTTGATTATGCTTTAAAGCGCCCCAAATGGAGAGTTACAGGATATATGAATGTACTACATGGAAGCCAATGCCTGAAAGCAATTGAATAAATCTACTTGCATGTATAGGTGTTACTGGCAACTGTCGAAAAGAACTGCAAGCACAAATTGGGCAAACAGCATCAATGCCGTTGCTTACATTTGTTGCGCGAGCAGCCGAGAATCTTGCAACTGCCACAGCAACTGCAACTGCAACACCCACAGCACAACAAAAAGCCAAACAACTGGCAACAGACCAGCCAAAACGCTGGCAATTATAATAAGCTGAGCAAACCGGCAGCCCAGCACTATAAAGAACTTGTTCTACCACTCAGATAGCACTTACCTCACACACACAGCCAAAGAGAGAGAGAGAGAGAGAGAGAGAGAGAGAGCGAGTGAGAGAGGGAGAGAAATATATACACACTTGGACTTAGTTGGGCAACGTATCTCCTCGCTTGTATTTGTCTTTGGCAACATTTTTGTTTACTTTTGCACATTTCAGCTGCAGCAGCAGCCAAGCAGAATACCAAAAAGTCTATGAATTCCTTAAAAGGATTTCTGCGACAAATCTCACAAATATGCTGTAGACTAGTTGAGGATACTTTGGCAGCGATGACTATTGGCTTATATATTTTTGAAATATATATTTAAATAATAATAATTTTTTTTTTATTTAAGGTTATGTTTTATTTGCAGTCTATATCAACAAATAATAAAATTAATTTTTTGGCATTTTGATAGTATCAGATATCTCTATAGTTTGACCTTGAGTAAGCTCAATCGATATATTTATAAGTCTTGGCTGTTTATATTTAGTAGAAAATAAAAGTTTATAAGAATTTTTATTAATATTAATATTTAATTTACCTTCTATAAGACATTTCTTAAGTCATTTTAACTTACATAGACTCTACAAAGACTTGTGCGCAAGTTGTCTTTAATTATTTTCTATAAGACTTTTCTTAAGTCAGCTTAACTTGCAGAGATACGCAACTCTTCAGAGAATAAAGTGAAGGAATCAGAAGGAAATAGAGCTGTCATAAAGTAAGTTATTGAGAATCCACTCTGACTCTCTTTGTGATGCTATAAACTGTGTGAAAAACTTGCAATATCAATTTCAATATTTGCTTTAATAAAATTTAGAGCTCAATTTAATAGCTGCCATTGAGAGATATTGTTTTTTGGAACATAAAACACCCAGTTGCTGGCCAATTTTTTGGCATGTGCATGGAAATTCAGCGAAAGGCGTGTGTACTGGGCATCCACAGGCGCACAATTATGTGGAAAAGTGCAAGCCGAGACGGACGGACAACTGGGAGTGCAGCAGCAGCAGCAGCAACAGCAGCAGCAATGCACAAGGACAGCCATTGTAATAACAATTACAACAACTACAACTACAACAACAAGAACAGTTACAGTTAGAACAGACAGCCAATGCACTTGTGTATCCTTGAAGTTGTCCATTGCTTGCAAGGACTTCAGCCAGCATTCTGCTCAGCTCTTCACACCATTTTGGCTTAGAGTCTGGCTGCATCGTTTGCTGCCAGTTTGTTGCTATTCAAGTTTAATTAACCTAAAAGTGCTTGCATTATTTAATTTTATTTTGTTGGCATCGCTGTTGCCGCTGCCGCTGCCGCTGCTTCCATTGTTGCTGTTGTTGCCTTTCTGCTGAGATGGACACTAATTTAGTTGAAAGCAAAATTTCATTAGCACTGAAAATGTCGCGTGTGAAAATATTTATCTTAATTCCATTGTTTTTGTGCAGCGCAAATTATACTCAGACCCATTGTTCGCTAACGGAACAATATATACATAACTATCATAGTATATATATAGATATCTATAAAATATTTTATCTATTCAAATCTATGCGCAGCAGAGTTTCTATACTTAATATGCATCAAATTTTCAGCGATTAAAGGAAGGTAAATTGAATACAAAATGAATTAAAGAGAGGAGAGGAGAGAGAGAGAGAGAGAGAGAGAGAGAGAGAGAGAGACAGATAGCCGTAAAGGAACAATGTGTAATAATGTGTAAACATAATTTATTGAAATACTTTTCACTCATCAAAGCATAACATAATGGAAAATGATATTGAAGAGCGCTTATACCTACATACGATATAAAATATCAAGTTGAATAAAGCTTTTGAAACAGTTTAAAATAGTCAACAAACTAATAAAGTTTAAATATTAAAATGATAAATTTAATATCCTCTCGCTGTGACAGAAAGGGAGGCAGAACTAAAACCATCCATAGTACGATAATAAAATTGATATTATACATAGTATAAATGAAAACCAAAGTAATTATTATTGATTATTTTTAATTTCCAACTCGTTTGAGTCGCTCGAGTAACAATCTAAAGCAGAAATTTAAAGTAATATAAATGGATTTATATAGTTGGCCCTGCCACTGCCCCGGCAGACGGGCCGGCAGACCGACCGCCCGACCGCTGAGTCGACGCTTCACTTGCTCCATCAGCAACTCCGGAGTCCGCGTGTTAACTTATATATAAACCCTTTTATCTGTTTCTTATTTTCAAGTTTGATTTCACTTATAGCTATACAATTTTACTAAGCCTCACGAATGTATTGAGTCTCAGCAATTTACTCAGAAATTTACTTCGGCTACTTAGTTAGCTGCAGCCTGGGGAGTGTCCTTTAATCAGGCAACAAAGTGCTGCGTGTCCTTTAAGCAGGACAAATTGATACACTTGATAAAAGTTTGATTTCCCCCATGAGCAGGCGCTGTCTGTTGCCAGCAGTCGCCCCCAGTAGCTGCATTTGTATCTATTTCAGCAACATGTAAATTATATTTTCGCGCTGGCGCTTAAGAAGGAAATGAAATCAGCAAAAGTTGCACTCAAAATTGGCATCAAGTCAGAGTGCGTTCCGGGCCGTATTGCTTGACTGATACAAAATAGCAACCAATTGGCATGCATACATATATACATACATACACGAAGCTGCATTCAATTGCAGTATTGGTAGGGCATGGAAAATACACGTACGTATTGTATGTGTGTGTGTGTGTGTGTGTGTGTGTCTACTCGAAACGATGGCACTTTCATGCTGCTTGGCTGCTCAATCATAAAAAATTTGATTTTCATGCGGCACTTGCCACACTTCACTCCAGCTGCTACAGGAAGTGGGAGTGGAGAGTGCGGGGCGTGCAGGGCGTGCTGGGAGCACGCTGGGGCCAAGGCATGCAGAAGTGGTAAAATTTTCATATACAAGGCAGCGCATACGCACATTTTGATGACGAGCACACTGCATGGCACTGGGTCTTGTCAATTGGCAAGCTACTTGGCATCGTGCATTGCGAGGGGGCCACAAGGAAATGGGCTCATAAAAGCCAACGCCGAAATATTTGGCTATAATTCCCTTAAGGACTTATTGCACACCAACAACAAAACTATTTAAAGAAACATTGAAACACAAACGTCATTTAAGAGAGAACTGAAGAGTCACTGTGCAGAGCTATGGGGAAGCTAAAAATGTAGCATACTTTTATGGGCTTACAAAAGAGAATGCAATTTGAGATTAACTGTGAGATTATATACAACAATTTTAAAGGCGAATTAAATAAGAAGATTGTTTATTCTCTTAGCTCCAATAATAAGCCAATACAGTAAAATATTTGAATAAATAATATTTATAACGAGCAAATTAATAAGCAATTATTTTCAAAGAATTGTTATACAAGCAATGATTATCATCCCATTAACCCAATAAAAAGCCTGTATGATGATCTTAAATCTTTTTTTCTTTCAGCATTTCCAATATTATTGTTTACTACACATAGAGCTATTCATTATATTTATTGTTTGCCCCTTTTATCCGCTAGCATATGGCGCAGGGAATGCAAAAATTAATAAATATTTTATGCAGCAATCAACATTAGACATAACGACCTCAACAAACAACGTGGCTTGGCGCTCCCTTAATCACAGATACAGATACTCGGATGCTCGCGGATGCTTCAGCTGCAGCAACAGTCGCATTAGCAATAAGCAGAAATGGCTATAAAGCTGTGCACACTCAAATACACACCGAGAGAGAGAGAGAGAGAGAGAGAGAGAGAGAGAGAGAGTCATACACGCACACAGCAAGCAGACACATGCTGCATGCAATCTAGAAACGATTCTAAACAAAAGAAATCCGCTTTCATAATTTCCCTGTGGAATGCACATTCTTTTTATTGCCACTAAGCGACCGACGTTGAAATAACAATGCAAACAGACTTGGCACACGCACACAATCAGACCCAGACCCAGACACACACACACACACACACACACACGCACACAGACATAGCTCCAGTCCGACTCTCGGCTCAATTACAATTGCAATTGTTTGCCTGAATGCGTTTTGGTTTCGCGCTGTTCGCCGCACGGCCGCATTCGCAAATGCTGAGCAGAGCTGAAGCCATTTGAAAAAATGATGTTCTGATGCTCTGGCTTACCCGCTCCACTTGCGCCTTGCATCCATAGCCATAGCCATAGCCATAGCCACTGCCATGGCCCGTTCCAATTTCAGCTGTTCACTCATGTCGCTGCTCTTGCGTCACTTTGCTACGATTTGACTTTAATCAATGTGCACGAAGGCTGAAATCGGTCGGAATATTCCATTTGTTGTTGTTGCTGTCGATTGCATTAGATTCCCATGACAACAACACAAACTGTTAGACATTCTGCTCATAATTATCTATTTAAATGAACAGTTCGATTGCCTTAACTAATTAAATTTTTTTAGTATTAATTATTTGTTCCCAATCAAAAAGAAGTTTCTGAATTTTAATACTTGTTATTGGCAGACAAATGTAAATAGAATAAAATCTCACACTTAGCTCTGTTTTATAATATTTCAGCTGACGCAATGACATATCTTGTGATTTATGCGCAGTGACGCAGACATCAAAGTGCATATGAAAATATTGCGCATACGTCGCGTTGTCAATCAAATGTTACTGTATTGACGCTGCGCTGTAATTTATGCAAATGCAAAAATGTTATAAATTGCACGTCTATGTCAGACGCACACGCACACACACACACACACACTCACACTCAAATACACACATTTTTATTTAAAAACAAACAGGCAGCATCCAATAAATCAATTGGCTGCGTATACGCAATGCAAAAGCTGATTAGGAGCAGCAAATAGCAATCGAAGTGCGTCTGTGTGTGTGTGTGGGTGGGTGGGTGAATTTTTATCATTAGACGCCGTCGACTGTCGTTCAGTGACCCAATGGGAATATCTGTGCCGCAGCACATATTACTCAATTGCAGCAACTCAGAGGCAGGCACTCAGCGTGTGCGTGTGGGTGTGTGTGTGTGTGTGTTAAGTGTGTTAGTCTAATAACTCTTTGGCTGCAGCTCCAGTTATTAATAATCAACCCACTCGAGTCGAGTGCGGCTCAGAGAACTGCTGCTCCTGTATATACATAGGCAGCTGGCTGGGCGTTTTTAATTTTCCACAACGCTGCACAAAGAAATAGTTTCGGCTTTTCCGCTTTTCTTTCGGCATTTCTCTTGTTTTTTTTTTTCTTCATTCTACGGGCAACTAGTTAAGTCGCTGCCAGTTGTTGTTGTTGTTGTTGTTGTAGTCAGTCAAGTGTCTCCCCGGGGACTAAGAGGTTGTTGTTTTCTTTTTCTGAACTTCTTTATGAAGCTTTTGATGTTTGCGTAACCGAAAGGAAACACAAAAACAAATCTTAAAACCTCAACACAAAATTTTTGCATAGTTTCGCTTTACCTTATTATATATATATATATATATGTATATATATTAATTTATTCGCTGTTGTTGTGCTCATTGGACCGTCAATTTATTATTAACTGGTTCGCTGATGCATTCAATTTGTTTTTCAGCCCATTAATAAATATTAAAATATCCCACACATAAAATAGACCCGCCCACCCGCTCCACTTGAGTATTCTTTTGAGACGCATATAGATAATCAGCCTAAGTTCAGTTTGTGGTTTCCTATGCATATGTGGCTTTTGTGGCTTGGCCACTCGCACACTAAGAAAACTCTTTGTTGCCTCTGATTGAATTGAAAATTGTATAATTCCGAATCCGTCTGCTTGATCGCCCTTTGTCGAAATTGTGGCTGTGCATGCTGCACGTAATCAATGGGAATTGCAATTGTTGACCATTTGCCATTATAATTGTTTAAACAACAATTCAATTTATTGCACATGTTTGCCAGATCTATTTGTGCCTGTGTCTCTGTGTGTGTGTTTGTGTGTGTGTGTGTGTGTGTGTGTGTGTGTGTGGAGAGCCAGAGCCATTGCAGCTCTTGCAGTCGCTGAAAATGCCGCTTCATTTAACCAGCAATCGAGCAACGCGCATAATTTAATAAGGCACACCAACTGTGCGACCTCGCCTCAACCACTCATGACGATGATAACGATGATGATGATGATGATGATGAACTAGTCAACTGCAGTCGTCCGGTGACGGGCAGACAATGTATGTGGCTGACAGCTGCTGGCATTGTCTGCCGCTTGTCTAGTCACAAAGTAAGCGCAATTGTTCTGCATTTTCCCCCAAAAAGGTTTTGTTCGGCCATAATGCAGCAACAGCGGGATGTTGATTAAAAAATACCAGCTCAGAGGTTAAACAACTCCAAAACAGCAGCAAAAGTCACTTGAACATGCATTAAGAATAGAAACGAAAATTTATTTAAACTTACAATGTAGAGTATTTCTGGTGTGTTGTATTTTAATTATACCCTGAACTCATTGAAAATGGGAAATCAGGGTATATTGGTTTCGTTAAAAGTATGTAACAGGCAGAAGGAGGCGTGGCAGACCCCACAAAGTATATATATTCTTGATCAGGGCTGCAAGCGGAGTCGATATAACCCTGTCCGTCTGTCTGTCTGTCCGTCCGTCCGTCTGTACGAGCGCGTCGATTACAGAATGTATAAGAGCTAGAGACTTGAAATTTTTTCTATCATGCGCATATAGAGTTTTGTTCTAAATATCGATAAAGACTCCCCATATTTTATTATCGATTAAAACCCTTATCGAAAGCTAGTTATTTAATTATATCTCCTACAGCTTTAGAGCTATTGTTAATGAATATCATCTGTTACAATGCGACACGATATATCGATAAACGTGGGTACCATATCTAGCTGATAGGTACCACCTCTAAGTAGTTAGTCACAAATAAATCTTTGCTACGAAAGCATACAAGCACGGATTTTTTTTTTCTATATTTCAATTAAATAACTTCCAGCAACTTGGATAGAGAAGAATCTCCATCATACAGCTATATCTTAAAAATTTTTAATGTAGACTTATATGTATTTTATATAATTTCGATATTTGTTGTTATTTACCCATATACCCATATATCAACCCCCTCACCATCACTTTTGTAATGTATTTCAAATACGAGAGAATTGTACTTTGGCATTGACAAGCACTTCAATGTTATGAAAGTTTTATGAGCATAGCTCATCAACAAGAAAAGTTATTAAACAATTAAATTTCCATAGTAAGCCCACACTGCTCCCAATGTGTAAATTCTTTGAAATATAGATTTGCACTAATGCAGATTAACGAAGCTAACAATCAGTTTCCACGAATTTTTATTTATGAGTGCTCTGTTCTCTTGTAGGCAACTTTATTTAAACAGAAATTAAATTAAAAAAAAAAAATAAAAATTATTTGTAAGTATATGAAAGATGAATACATAATATATAAGCCTAAGGTAAGAAAGAGTTTACGGTTGTAACTATCACAGATGAATTTTAAGGTATATTTGGTATAACTTAGGTGAACACCCTCTCAATTAGATACTGAGTACAGCAACATATCAAGCTGTAATGTCAATGTCATTGTTGCTTTCTTTACTCTAGCAATAACTCCTTCGCCCATCAGCTGGCCATCTCTAGTACCACTGTGAAATATCCCTATTTATCCTCCATATGTCAGCAATTCGGGCCAAACAATTAAAGTACTTAAGGCGTCAGCAGTTACACACAACCCTCTAAATATTCACAGAACAACTTGTCACTCACACACCGCACAACAGAGCGAACCCCCCACCGTGCCACCTACCCTGTAGTTATTCATACTGTTTGTTTTGTTTGCGGTGCACATGTGTTTTATGTGCGTCTGCCTGTCGGCTTGTCACTTACTTTTGATTTCCTTCCCGTCTCGACGCGAGTTTTTGCTGCCCTAAATACCCTGTTAACACAATGCTAAAGGGAATGCAGAAATATATCGAATATGATATGGAATAGAGTACATATATAATAGATATTTAATTTGATTGAGATTCTTGGAATATTACTGATAAAGCTCTCGAGCTCTCGATTTTATAAAGTATATATCAATATATTCAAGGGGTATTTCAAGTGCTTCTCCTTGTAGTATGCAGAAACATATTGAATATTATATTGAATAGACTCGACATAATAAATAATCCATTAGGCAGCGTAAAGATACTTGGGATATCACTGATTAATGTAGAGCTCTCACGTTTGATAAGCATACACAAAGAGTCTTTCAATTATTCTAAGGAAATATACCCAAATGTATTTATATAAAAATATTTATGTATACAAGTGTACATTATTATATTCACAGGGTATTTCTAGTGCCTCACCTTGCAGTCTAATTTTTTCAATTTCATTCGGTTTTTTTTTTTTTTTTTTTTGCAGCTCTTATGTTTTGCAGCTTGTGTTTTCCCTTGCCAAAATTGTCTAGCTTTGATTTATACCACACACATGCATTGCATACTTTCTGGGGCGCAACTGCCAGGCGCTCTTCTTCTGGTTTATGGTCGATTATTATTTTTTTCAGAAGTCTTGCTCGCATTTCTTTTGCTTTTTTTGTCATTCTGTTTGTTTCTTTTTTGTGTTAGAAATTAGATTTGCAACTGCCTTGTGTCTTTTGAGATTAAACAAACAACGACAGCACGACGACTGGGAATTAAAAACGTGTTTCCCATTGCTCACGCACACACGTAAGCAGCGTTGCATGTCTATGTGTGTGTCTCAAAGACGAAGAGAGCAAGAGATTATGCAAATTGGGCTTTTATGAGCGAAACAGTTAAACGATTTAACTAAAGCGTTTGCCGCATAGACCAGGCCTCAATTTGGCACATTTCGACTGTTTATTTAATAGCTGGCAATGATTGCGTGTGCTCTTAGCCATTTCAAAGCCGTTTAAAATTTTCACCACTCACAAAGGAATACGTAAAATATATGCAAAGCTTTGACACAAGTGCATGAAGCATTTGTCATAAACAAAGTCAAAAGAGTTATCAAAGTTTCAGCTCACAGATGCTTAGGCTAAGTAAAGCATTAACAAAATGTTATCTCATTAATAAGGAAATGTTCTCATAAAAATATATATAAAATACATAAATATAATTTTAAAATATTAAAAAAATAATAATAGTAATAATAATTTAATATATATTTAAAATTGAATTTGATTAATAAGGAAATGTTCTCTCATAAACGAATATATAAATTAATAAATATAATTTAAAAATATTAAGAAAAATAATAATAGTTTAATATATATTTAAAATTGAATTTCATTAATTATATTCTCTCATAAAAGGATATACAAAATTAATAAATATAATTTAAAAATATTAAAAAAGTTATATTAATAATTTAATATATATTTAAAATTGAAACTTTAATAATTTAAATTTTATTTTACTTCGAGAGGAACTCAGAAACAGACTTTGAATCTAACGAAATGGAAAATTATAAATAAAATTGTAGGAACAGAGAACAGGGAATAGAACTAGTGGAGCTGGGATCGCAGAAAGCAGAACGAAAATGGCAACAACAGAGATAGAACGCATTCAGATAACAATTAAATTACAACAATGATAGCAGCAACAGCAACAAGAGCAACAACAACAACAACAACAACAGCAACAAATGCAGAGGGAAAAGAAATCTGAACAAGTGTTAACTGCAGCAAATGTGCAATAACTTTGGGAAAATAACGAGGCATTGTTTTAGAGCTCCCAGTGAAGCGATTTTGAAAATGGAGCACGTCTTCAATGCAATCGCTAACCGCCCCCCACCCCAAATACGCCCAGCTCTAAGCTTCCATATTACGTATACGCCCGGCTGGCAATGTGCTAAAATGTAGGGGCGGGGGCTGAGGGGCTGGGGCTCAAACGATTCGAGCAATTAGCGTGTGCCACAATCTCGGCAAAAGGCTAAAAGGAAGCTGCAAATGCCAGCTCGAGATGCACACATGTACACACACACACACACACACACACATGCAAGCCGAGCAAATGAATTGCCAATGCTGCATGTGTATATACTATATATATATTTGTGTGTGTGTGAGCGATTGTGATTCCAAATGAATGTTGCTGTACTTGACTGTGTGTGTGTGTGTATCGTACTGAGTGCAGCTAATGCAAAAGCAGCTTGTGTTAAATGCTTGAATAACAAAAATAATTTAAAGCGGTTTCAGATATACGAAATTTGTTGTCTTTTAATTCATGGGTCGTGAGTCGTGAGTCGTGAGTAACGAAATTAAAGTTTAAATATGAAAATATTTTCAGAGAAAATGTAGCGAGAGAAAAATGTAAATTTGTCTTATTATCTTTTATTAATTTTATAATCATGCATATACCCCATAGAGCTATCAGCCCTTACAGTGGCATTCCCTAGAAAATTGCTACAAGCTGCATTCATGTTCTATGGCAAAAAGAAAAGCATCAAAGGCACGCACCCACAGTAATAGCAGTGAAGCCACAGTTGGTTGTGGCTGCTTCATAATGAAATTCAAGCCACATTGCATAACAGCAAACACACACACACACACACACGCACAGCGATGTGGCATTAACTTTTTCGTTATATTAATTGCCAACATTTGAACTTTTATTCAATTTACGAGCCAAAGCAGCAACTGCAAAAGCCAATTGCTGCTGCCTTGCAGAAGACAATGTGTATATGTATGTGTGTGTGTGTGTGTGTATGTGTGTGTGAACTGCAGTGGCAGGCATTTGGCTTCGCTTGCAGTCAAGTCTTGACACTCGAGCGTCTAACTGAGCGTGTGTGTGTGTGTGTGTGTGTGTGAGTGTGTGTAGAACAAAGCCGGGCTGGCAGCATGCTATTTTAGCCATATATGCTCAGGCGAGGTCTACGGCCAGCTATAAATACATGTCATGTCTGCCAACTGCTCGACACCCCAAATCCTTTGTGAAATTTATGTGGATCCGTTCGGGTTACGCGGGTTATTCGAAGAGACTCGTGATTTTAATTTTAGCCACGCGAAAAGGTTAATTGCCATTAAACTTAAAATGTTTTATGTGAAGGAGGCATTGGGGCGGAGTCTGGATAGGGATGGGTTTGGGCTAAATGCTTTATGCATAACTAGTTTTTATGTTCGGTGCGGGAATTGTCAAGATTTTATGTGCATTCGGGGTGCCATAAAACTTGGCTAGGCCGCAAGAACATCAGCTCAACTACAGCTACTTCAGCTGCCGGAGAACATCAGGTCCCAGGGCCGAAAGCCACATTTTCTTAATATTATTTCATATTTGCTTGTTCGCAGCACAAACTGAAATAATAACAAATATTCAAACTTATAAATAAACAGCGCACAATATGAAGACGGCTTATTTATTAATTTCAACTGCTGCTACAACTGCAGGCGTAATTAAAGTGCTGCCAAGTGGTGTGCAGAAAGGACTTTCGTAAAGCCTTCAAGGACCATTATATCGAAGAACGAACTGACATTGTTAAGATGCAGCAGAAAACATATGTGAATTTCGCTTGCTGCAAAATAAATGGAATTTCTGGATGGAAATTGCATTAAATATTACATTAAGCAAATTGAAACTTATTGTAGAACGTCAGAGCGGCAGTTCGCCTACAATGATAATGCTGATGAAATATTTATAATTGATTGAAAACACGAAAGAAATGCGAACCTTTTCATAAAAGTGCACATGACTGAATCAAATGCGTATTTCAGTTAATCCCATAAAGAGAATCGTAATTGCGATCGAGTAAGGTGTGAAATGTCACTTCACAGCTGCTGAAGTGGCGATTAATGAAGTATAATTATGTATCATGCGGAGGGGCGTAGTGCTTACATTCTGGCTCATGCATCTGTCATTTAAATGAAATCAAGTTTGCTTTACTCAGGTTCTCATATAATTGAATTGTGCTGATGCGAGCTCGTATCTCGCAGAGGAAATTAATAAAGCCGATCAACTGTAGTGCAAAGAATGTTGTCGAATGGTAAAAGCTGTGCATTCTTGGTATCTTTTATTTACCAGAGTACCAGAGTAAATCAAGTTTGTTCTTTATATACAGCTGATTCATTAAATATGTTTTCACGCTTGAGCCCGCATCAAACATATTTGTGATATGACAACTTTTGTTTTATCCTCATTCACGAATGTAAAATAAGTATATTGGTATTGTGCAAAGTCCGTTGCCATTGAAACAAACGACTTGAAGTTTGGAGAATATATATGTCTATATTCTTAAATATATGTAATGACAGCATAAATAGAATACTTATAGCGGATAAATTTACGTCCATTGGGGACGTACCTAAACGGAAAATTGATCCCAAAGCACTTAGGCCGTGAGTGAGTATACCGCAGTCGGTAACACCCAACTGTTCTTATTTTATTTTTAGAGCTACTATCAAAGCAAAATTTTAATGGCTTTATTTGCAAATATATACATTTTTATTGTATTATTTAAAGGCAATTTTATGACACAACACAAAAAAAAATCAAATAAATTAAATATATTTATATAAAAGCGTGAACTGTCATCGCTTTTTGTTTAAATATATTGTATTAAATTTAATTTCAATGTGAAAGAGTCAAATATGTATTTTTTTATTATACCCTGAACCCATTGAAAATGGGAAATCAGGGTATAATGGTTTTGTGAAAAGTATGTAACAGACAGAAGGAGGCGTGGCAGACCCCACAAAGTATATATATTCTTGATCAGGGCGACGAGCTAAGTCGATTTGGCCCTGTCCGTCTGTCTGTCCGTCCGTCCGTCCGTCCGTCCGTCCGTCCGTCCGTCCGTCCGTATGTATGAACGCGTCGATTTCAGAAGATATAAGAGCTAGAGACTTGAAATTTTTTTTCCTAGGTCCGTGTATATCACGCGCATATCAAGTTTTTCTTTTTATATCGATAACTACTCCCGATAATTTATTATCGATCAAAAACCTTATCGAAAGCTAGTTATTTAATTATACCTCCTACACCTTTAGAGCTAGAGCTTCCAAATTTTAAATGTAGACTTATATGTATTTTATATAATTTCGATTTTTGTTGTAATTTACCCCCCACCCCTATATCCACCCCCTCACCCTCACCTTTGTAAAAGGCGTATTTCAAGTACTAGAGACTTGTGCTTTGGAATGTACATACATTTTCACTATATAATTTCGCCCTGAAACTTTCATTAAGATTGTACGTCTAGAAATTAAAATATTCAACAAATAAATCCTTATAATGTTGCCCACACTGCAGCGCAGCACAAGCGCAGTCGCTGCTTACTGCGCAGCTAGCAGAGCGCGTTCTAATACGTGGATGTGTATGTACGTGTGCCGAAAAGAAGTGCAGAGTGATTAGAATATCAGATTAGAGGGTTCAGGGTATCTCCTAGTCGAGCAGTCTCGACTAGAGTCTTCTTACTTGTTTTTTTTTATTTCATTATAATTTAATTGTGACCACGCACATTCTAGCGGTTGTCTTTTTGGAATATAATTAAACTAGATTCCAAATCGTGACGACTTTTTACAATGAATGCACAGTCAATGTTCAGATAATTAAATTTTATAGAGTACAACAAAGTGTCCACGAGGCTAATCAGGCCAATTTTCATAGACTTCTGAACACATTCTGGATTCATAATTAAATTCGATTCGATGCGCATGGCCATCAAATACAAGAATACAAATTCCCCATTTAATGTGAATTCACAGAATGCCATAAAAATGCATTTAATTGCACATTGCATTACGATCATTTTGTGCATATCTATTGAGCTGTCCGTTAATGGCCAGCGCAAGAGTTATTTATTATAGTTAATAAAATTAATGCAAAGCCACTCAATGGCTTTTGCTGTTATTGCTGCTGCTGCCTTTATTCACAGCCAATCAAAGTTAATGCGCTAGTAATAAATAGCTAAACACCTAAATTAATGCAAAGTGTTTAATGCCCATTAACGTATAAGTTTTCATTGTTCATTTAACACTAATTGAACAAAAATTCAATTATTGAGCATTAAATTATAATATAACAATAACTTTAAGTGTTTATCGAGTATTAAAAGCCCTAACATTAATTTATATTATATTATTTTATTTTATTTTATTTTTTTTTTTTAAATAACAATGTTTGTCATAAATTTAAAGCTAAATATAAATACAACGTGAGCTTTAAAAAAAAAAAAAAATAAATAAATAAATAAACAGGAAGTGGAAGAAAACAAACGAATTTTCTTCAAAGGAAAATGTGTGTTTGTATAATATTCATGTATATATATTCTTAATTTTAATAATTCAAATAAAAATAATAATAATAAATTATAAGAAAAATAAATATATTAGATAAAGGACGCTCAGCGTCATCAAATAATAAATAATAAATAAATTGCAATAAAATAAAATTGATGAAGATATTGTGTTGCACTCATATTTATTTAAAAAAAAAAAAAAAAAAACATATATAATACACATATAGAATATCATTTAAGTGGTCAGCAAATCCTGAAGCTCAAACTCTAGTTAGAATCATAATCCCTAGCTAGCCAGCCACAAATTTGCCTCAAGCATTGTCATACTAAAACCATTTTTACGAAAAGAAAATGATATAGTGAGAGAGTAGATTTCCATAATATACAATTCCTACCACTTTTGGCCTTTTTAGGTAACTTTATCGAAGCCATTACCTGCAAACTATAGGAAGACGACATTTTGGTCACTATTCGCCTTCAGCTGTGGGTGGGAGCCCACGTAAATCCAAGCTTAAATGTGTGTAATAAACAAGAAGCCGTTATTGCTTGTAGCTGGGCGGTTGGACGCCAGCTCAAGTCAGGGAAAAGAACTTTCACCTCCGCCACGCCCACTAACTTTGTTTTCGCATTGTTTTTTAGCTTGCTTTTTTCTCGCTTTTAAATAACAGCGAGAAAAGAGCTTGCAATAAAGTTTGTTTCAGGCTCGCCCACAACAGCAGCGAAATGGGGGCAGGAGTGTTTGCAGAGACGCCTAAGCAAACATTGCATACTTTTAGGCGTGGGCCCGGCCCACACGTTTACCGTTAAGCTCATGTTGTGTTAACGCTGTGGCAACGCCGTGTTTGCCCTGCCTGTTGACACACACACAGGAAGAGAGAGAGAGAGAGAGAGAGAAACACAAGGGTAAGCAGTATCTGCGGCCATGTTAAAAGTATTTTGATTTAGAAAATGTAAATTTCCACTGACTTATGCACAGTTAACAATACCTGGGCACAAGGGCCAGCTCCTGCTTAGCTGAGCTGTGCTGGGCCCAAACATTGTTAGTCTGGCAACAAGTTCCGTTTTTATTGCTTACCAAATGAGCTGCAGCTATGCTCGAGCGGCTCCTATCAGAATGCAGTCTTTCTTTTTCGCCTGGCTACGCCCACTCGCACACACGCCCACACGCCCACATGCGAACAAGGTGCGTGCGCCCAACGAGTGTTTATCAAAAACGCAAAGCGCGCATTTCGATTTTCCAGACGTTACGTGATTTGCGCTTTTCCAATTGTTGCCGAGCGTTAAAAATAAAGTTTCGCTCGTAACAAGACATTCAAATGCGGTTGTCCAGAAACGAAAGAAGCGAGCGGTGCAAAAGGCGAATAAGAGCGTTTCCTATTTGATTTTTTAGCTATTTTATTTGATTCCCAAACACATTGCCACAGTGATTGCTGGCTAAGAAAACTAGTTCTAATATATAGCCAGGAAAATAATTATAATACAAAATGTATTATACACATTCTATTCTACTGTATAAAGAGATTCGCTTTGGTTTTTTGTTTATATTGAACAGGTTAATCTTGCAATATTTCTGATGAGCATACGCCCAAAATTCTTACAATAAAAAAATAAATAAATAAATAAATATAAAAAAGAAAAATATCTAGAAGGTGTATATATTGAACTTGTTAAGGCCGAAACAGAAAAAAAAGAATAAATTCATTTTAAGCTCATTTTTATTAATATAATTGGCATTTAAATTATAAAAATTATAAAAATTAGTAAAGATTTTTACTTAATGACAAGATAAGGTATGTATTTGAAATTTACCAAAACTGAAGTTTTCCATGATATATACGAATGGGTAATAAGCCGATCATTATTTCATCTTTATAAATTATCTTGATTAAGCTGAAATTTTAGTATAGTTCTTTACATATAATAATTTAATAATAAATTAAGAAATAATCATTGCTTAAAGATTATTTATTATTAATTTATACATAATATATAGTTATTAATAAAATAATACAAATTTTTTAAATATTTATTATTGAAATTTTTTTTTATTTATTTAATTAAATTATACCTTTATTTAATTAATTAAATTTTTATTTTTATTTTTTTTTTTTTTTTTTTTTTTTTTTTTTTTTTTTTTGAATTTGAACATATAAATATAATAATAAAATAATAAATAATTATTCATAGATTTATTTCAATTATATTTCTATTACACTTAAATAAATACACAAAAACTACTTTTTTATTATAAATTTGATTTTTTAGTTGAACTTAGCGTGTGTGCACTGTACCGCTGTCAGCTGATTTGGTAGCAGTTTTTCTGGCTTGTTTGCACGCTGGCAGCGCGCATTTGTATTGCATTTTATTTACGAGCTGCTAGCAATTTTGTTGCTCAGCGTCCCGTCTTCCTTGCTGTTGTTGTTGTTGCTGTTGTTTTTGTTGTTGCTGCTGCATTTTCTATGCGCGATATGCACTTCCTGTTCTGATACCTCAACTTTGTATATCCGTTATTTCTTTAGCATTTCTTGAGCATTTCCTTAGCTCTGATTTCTATTTTAGCAGCTGCCAGCGCTCCGCTGCTAGCCAATAAATATTTTTCGCGTAGCACGCTATTTTCCTAACGTCTTCCCCACCACCTGCCCTTCCACTCCACTCCCCGTCCATTCACTCGCCGCACGAGCCATTCGTCCTGCCTGCGCGGCTGTACGTGTTTGTGCTCGTGTCTGCCGCCATTGTCTGGCACACAATTTAATGTGTTTACCAGATAATCGAAAGCTCGCTGGAAAGCAAGACGCTTTCTCCGGTTTTATTTGTTGCATCCAGCCCGAATGCAGCTCTGCTCAAGACATTGTTGGCCGCATCTTAAAGGCTTTATATGCATATATATATATATATATTGCAACTTATATTTAGAGTATATATCTACGTGTGCTCTTTCAAATATTCACTGCGAAATGAAGTTTTCACAAATTGCTAACTTTTATAATTTATAGTCAGCCTGCTGAGCTATTAATTAAGCCCAGGAAATGTAAATGTTGCAGGCAATTTACAGCTTTTTAGCAATGAAAGAATATATTGTATAAGGTTGCCATAATGCTCTATAAACGACCAAGTTGGCTGATAGATAGATCTTATGCTGACAATAATTATCATAACTATTATGGTCTTATTTAATTTTATGAACAGCCACTGGCTTGACTTTCACTAGCTGAGCTGATTCAGAATGAGTCATCGGAAATTACTCTTATAGCAATATAAATTATTGTACATATTAAAAATTAAAAATTATGTGAATAACCTTTACTGCATTATGATCTTGATTAAGCTGATAGTCAGCTCGCTTGAGTTGTTTCATGAGATTTTAAACACTGACTAGGGCATTTAATATTCGTCATGCCCAGCCTCGCATTTCTCTATGATTAACCTACAAATTTGCAGTTGCAATTGCCAACTGGCAGCAGGCGAATAATTAGCAGAAGGCGTAATAAAGTAGCACCTGCTGCAGACACTCAGGTGTGAATGTGTGATTCGGTTAGCTTTATCGCAGCTGAGAAGTTGGGGCAACAGGCAAAAGGAAATTGCTGCTGTCTGCACAAATGAAAGGCTCACGAAAAAAGAAAGAGAAAACCAGCGGGAGAAAATGAAAGTTAAAGCACGCCACGTTGCATTCAATGCAGCTGGCAAATGGTACAGTTAAAAAGCGTTGCCGAAACGGAAACGGAAATGCCACAGCATTTGGCTAATTTGATTGCACAATGTCAGCGCTACCCATGGCATGCATAAGTATATATCTGTATGTATGTATGTATTTATGTATGTTTGTGTGTAGCTATAAATAAAGGCTCTGCTTGGGGTCTGTGGGGTGCTACAACTTTTATCATATGGCAAATATTTTGCTTGCACTTTTATTGTTTACCATTTGTTTGCTAGCAAAAGTTGGCACTTCAAATGAAAATGGGCTAAAACAAAAAAAAAACAAAAAAAAAAAGACAAAAGAGGGGAGGGTGCGAGGGGTAGCGGAATAAACCAACTATTGAGCATTGTTTTACTTTTGTTTAAATGCTTGCTTGTTGCATT
This sequence comes from Drosophila mojavensis, assembly GCF_018153725.1. Lineage (NCBI taxonomy): Eukaryota > Metazoa > Arthropoda > Insecta > Diptera > Drosophilidae > Drosophila > Drosophila mojavensis. The sequence continues at coordinate 100,366 of NW_025318726.1, read as the reverse complement.
TTAGCATTGAGCAGGGGCAGGCGCGTCGTGCCAACATTTTCGTAATGGGAAAAGTTTTGGGCATGAGCAAAAGAAGAACGAAAAAAAAAACGGAAAAAGCCGACTTCTTTCTGTTGTCTGCTGGCTTGTTAGCATTTGTCCTTTGACTGAGCCTCAATTCGAGGAATTTCACTTTTAATTAGACTAGAAGCCAAATTGCTGTCGAGCCCATGTGTTGGCAAAGTAATGAAAGCATAGCTTTAAATGTAAATATGGGTGGAATTTTAGAGCTATTTATAAATTGAACTATGGATGGAGACACTGGCAGTCAAATATAATGATGGCAAAAAAAAAAAAATATATATATATATATATATTAATCGATTATTGAATCAAATTAGCAATTTAAGCTACTAATTTCAAATTTAGGATCAAAATAATCGATTAAGTGAATTAATTCTTTTAGTTTTTTTTTTTTTTATTATTATTTTGAAATATATTGTATTGCTTAAAATAAAAAAAAATGCTATTATTTATTTATTGTTTATATATATTTTTTATTATTATTTATATATTGTTTCTAAATAGAAACAATAACTCCGAAAGATGTGTAGTGCTTAAACAATTTCTCTTTTCCTTAACAGTAGCACCTGCTTTAGAGAAAAGGTGCTCTGCAGATATTGAAGTGCCTGGTGCTTCAAATCGAAAATACTTCAACGCGATTTTTTTTCGCCTATGAAAACAAAGTAATCGATTATTGTGAATCAGGTGATTAAACGTGCCACACTCATCAAATATATCCTTTACCTTGAGCTCAACTGCTCAACTTTAAACTTACCTGTTCATATGAATATACATATATATTATATTATATTACAGCAATTGACAATTGATGCATCAAAGCAAAATGCCAGCAACTTTATTCAATTAGCTGCTCGCATCTTTTCTAGATTTTACAATTTATAAATAAGTTGAGTACGTTTTATTGCCAGAGCTATCCGCCCCAACGAGTCACGGCAGGTGTGAACGTGCGTCAGTTGCTTGACGTCTGCCGTCAAACTGCCTGCAACTTAATTAACATGCAACCTGTTTGTTGTTGTTGCTGCCAGCAAAAGTTATGCGTGTGAGAGCGGGCAACTCGGCACGGGACGGCCAGGCCATTTTAATATTGCGCATACGCGCCGTTGCCGTGGGCCACAGTTGCCACATTTTGAGTTGCAAATGAACACAAGTTGCGCTACTTTGAAGCTGCAATGCTGAAGCGAAAATTAATTTGCAGCCAGCAAGGCTTGAGCGAGTGGAGAGAGGAGAGTGGCAAGGCGGCTGCTGTTCGGCAGGCCAGGCACAAGGACTTGGCAGCCAAAACAAGCCGCATTAATTAGTGGCCAAGGACACGCTGCTGCACATTTTTCTTGCTGCCAGGCGCCATGACAAATTAGATATGCGCTCGAGAGTGTCCAAGGCGAGTCCTTTGGCTGCCTTCGCTGCTGCTGTCCCGCTGCTGCTTCTGCTGCTGCTGCGTGTCCTTTTTTGGTCTGCTGTCTGCTGTTTTACGACATTTCCGCCCACAAAAGCATACAGCATGCGGCGCTAAGCCAACTGCTGATATGCATTGAGTGCATGTGCATTACGCTGCGACTGTGTGTGTGTGTGCGTGTGTGTGTGTGCGAGAGTGTGTGCTATGTATTTTGCGCTGACACTAAAAGCTATTTGTAAATTTCGTGGTTGCAATTATGTTTACTGTGTTGTTAGCTAACCGGCACGCCTTTAGTCACCCAACAGTTCCTTCCTCTCCTTCCACTCCACCTCCACACTGCCACCCTCTCTGCACTTTTTTTTTACCCTATTTTCCATGTGGCTTTGCTGGTTATTATTAGTTTGAAGCGGTTTGCTGGCTGGCTCTGGCCGTTTTGCCTCATGCACTCTCAACTGCCCGCTAGCCCCGACTTCGGCGCCTGTTTATAGTGTTTTCTGACCACAGCACACACGTACACACAAACACACACTTTTGCATATATGTGTGTGTGTATGTGCATATAAATATTTCCACTATCATTTATAATGCGTGTATATATTTTTTGGCTTTTATATTCTCTTTGCTGGCACATTAAAGTTTCGCTTTTGGGTTCATTTTTTGGCACGATTTTTATCATAAAACGAAAATTATTCGGTTGCATTTATTACCAACACGTTAGTAAGTGCCCTGGGTCACATTATTGCCCCACTTGCTGCACGCTGCCAAAAAGTCGAAGAGGTCAAATACGCTCGTTGAATAAAACTAAAACTAATTTGAATATTCGACTTTTTGGCTAAAATAGTGATATACATTTTGGTTTTAAATATAAATATATATGTGCTATTGCAAACATATTAGAGAAAATAGTAAATAATTAATTGCAGAGTCTGTTTGCCAGTTTTCCCAATTCCCTTCAATTTTAATGAGTGCCTGAGAACCTGATGTGCTGTGATCTTGAGGCTACTCATATTGAGCTTAAAGAGACAGGGATAGAGAGATAGATTATAGCTGCTCTCAAGTACATATTATGATACATTAGCACGATGCCTAGTGAGCTCATTCCGACAGGGCCGATGTCAATGAAGAAAGAGAAGATGGCTAGAAATTGGCGATCTGAACAAGCTGACTGTAACAGACATAAGGAAATGGTTAAAGGATGGAATGGAATATGGCCACTGTAATATGATTGCAAGCCAAATAATTAATAATTAATTCAAAGATTTGTTTTAACTATAATGATTTATTTTAATATATATTTAGTATGTATGTGTTCATATCAAAGCTTACTCAATCTGAGCTAGCCTAAGGCCAGACTTGCCCTTTAAATTTCATGTAAAAAGAAGAGAGAGATATATTTGATATTTCTCTTTTCGCCTTGCGCCTTGAAACTGAGGCATTGTCGACTCATTCGCTTCTCTTCAGCTAGACACCAAGAGAGCAATCTCATCTAGCTTATTTTCAGTCAAGTAATAATAGCCGAGCCTAAGAGCGAGCTGCAGTTAATCACTGAACTCGATCTTGCATCAGCTGCAAATTATTCCCTTTTCTGTCAAAGGACATGGCGAATTGAATAATTTCAAGTCTTGTAAAGACGATTGGATTACAAATTTTAATATTGTAGTAAATGAATTTAATTTCTACCTAACTCAAGCCTATCGTATTTGTAAATGAATTTATTTTCTACCTAACTCAAGCCCATCGTATTTGTTTATATGTAATTACTTTTTCTATGACGCTGTCCAGCGACTTATATAGAAAACGTACAAGAACGAATACTTAAAAAAGAACAACTTCACATACATTTGCCGTCCATAATTTCAGTATTTTCAATGCCAGCTCACATCATTATTAAGCATTCAGACATTTGCCATCCACATAATAATATAGTTAAATTCTTATTTATTTAGGCTTTTTGTGAGTAAATAAGCCAAAAATATCGAATAATTTAGGTACTCGACAGCTGCTACGCAAAAACAAAAACAAAAACAAAGAAAAATATGGCCCAAAGTTCACTTTTACCTTAAAATATGCCAACGAGCACTTGAAATATTCAGGCTTCGATGCTGGGCAGCCGGGCTGCTGGGTCCGTTCGATGGTTACTCTCCACTGTGTAGGTTGCGGTGGCTTCCACAAATCATTCAGTGGCATGAATTATTGCTGGCGCTTAGAACGTGCTCACAGCGCTAAAGTGTCATTACTGCAGGCTTAATGAGTCTGCCAACAGCATACACAAAAAAAAGTAAAATAATAATAAAAATAAAAAAATAAAAAAAAAAAAAAAAAAAACTCCTAAAGTGTGGGCGAAGCGCTGAAAAAATGTGTAGAAGGCCGGCAGGCGCAGTACTTTGTTCTTTGTCTGCGTCTTATTTATGTAGGTCCCTCGGTCAGACAATGTAAATAAATAATAGTTGCAAATACCCTGTACAACTGCCAATAAGAGAAGGAAAATTAAAGCCGACGCTTTGCTTAGAAAATGTATATATATGAATGTATAATTATAGTTATAAATATAGTAAAAATTAAAAATATATATATGAAAAAAATCAATATGCTTAAAATAAATAAATAAAATGTAATAAAATAAATAGATAAAAAATAAAGAAAAAATATTAACTCATTCAAAATAAATAAATAAAATTTAATAAAATAAATAGATAAAAAATAATAAAGAAACAAAAATTAATAAAATAAAAAACATTATAGATGTATTTATAAATAAAATTCATTTATTCCATAAATATAGTGTGTATTTAGTATATACTAATAAGAAGAGAAATTAAATAAGAATATGTTAAATTTAATATATATAAAATATATAAATGAATAACATATATGATATAGTTAATAATTAATTTACAGCAAAAATATAAGCAGAAATTTCGACAAATAGTAATATAAATAAAAATATAAAAATATAAAATAAATAACAAACTTAAAAAAATAAATATATTCGATAAATGGCAAATATAGAAAGAGCCGTTAATCTAAATACATGATTTATGATAAACTGATAAATTGAGCAACAAAATTAATAACTTTCAAGTATTAAAATATATATATTACACTCTATATATGTAAGAAAATATATTTAAATAGAAATAAATATTTTAATAGCATAGAAATAAATATATTAATAAAATAAAAAAATAAAAATTTGATTACAACATAATATATATAGTTAATAATTAAAAGCTCACAAAGAGGTTATTTAAAAATTAAAATTAAAAAAAAAAATTAATAATTAAGTATTTAATGCAACTAATATTTATATGTTGTACATATTCGATTTTATTTGTTAATATTGACTATATTCAACGAGGGCAAATGCTGTTTACCTAATAGAGTCTACCACCTAAATACCGTTGCAGTGTAACAAAGAGTATTTGGAATCTATATAAAATAAGCAATTAGTTACAAAGTTGCAACTAGTACATGAAATACTTTTGCAGTCTGTTACTGCTGCTGTTGCTGCTGATTAGTTTTGAGGCTGACATGCTGGAAGTTATTAACGCTCATACGTCACGTCGCCTTCTGGCAATGCGATATGCTAAGCAGAAAAGAGCTGCTACTCCTGCTGCTGCTCCTGCTGCTGCTACTGCTGCTCCTGCTGCTGCTCCTGCTGCTGCAGTTGGCTACAAGGCAGTGGCCTTTAGCTCAGAGCCTGTAGCTCAGGCCTTGGCTCTGGCTGTGGCTTTGGCTGCAGCAGTGGGCACCGCATAAATCGTGGCACCCAAAAAGCATAAAGCAAGCATGTCGCGCAATCATTTTCAGCTGCCACGTGCCTGGGCATACATTTTGCGCATTTTATGGGGCAAGCAGTGTGCTGCAGCTACGGCGGCCAGCTACTGCTGTGTGGCCAAAGAAACAAACAACTGCCACGCCCCCACTAAGACCCCTTTGTGCTGAAGCTAGTTGAGAGTTTTAAAGCTGATTACTCAATAACTTTACTGGCGAGTGCATAAAATGCGAGTCGTATCCTTGGAGTGCATAATTCCCTGCCAAGTGCTTGGGTGTGTGTGTGTGCGTGTGTTTGTGTGTCGAAGACAGCAGCAAGGGGGCGTGGTATATTTCAGCCATTTTATGTGCACTTAAATTGTGTTTGTTATTAAAGCTGTGGCTCCCAGTTCACTTTCGTGTTGCTGTTATTGTTGAAACGAAATTTACGCTCAAATTGAGCTGCCTCGAAGTGATTTTGCAGGTGCAGCTCGCCGGCAGTTGCCTTTCTGCAGGTAATTCAAGACACTCAGCTAAATAATTTATGCCTGCAGCATAATAAAATCACATTGGCAGTGCACTTAAGACCGTTAGCACGGCTCCCGTCAGGGTCAGCTAGGTGGTGAAGAATAACGGCGCGTTCAGCAGGATATATGAGACTGTTCAGGCGTTGCCTTTCAGTGCGCCAGCTGACAGCTAAGTATGCATCCATTTAGCATTTCTATATATACATATATATTTAATTTTAATCCACTTTGTGCTGCTGACACTTATGCAATTTGACGTTTGCCAACACTGACACAAAGCGCTGTCGCCATCATTCAATTAATTTAACTACAACAAACAATATTGCAATATAGAGTATATAAATCCAAATTGTTTTCTAGTCCCAATTGTTTTGCATTCTTCATTTTTTATTTATTCAAATGTGCTGCAAATTCAATTAAGCCGCAGCGCTAACAAAATACCAGAATACAACAACAACAATATAGTGAACACGCTGGAGTATTGCACTTTTATAGCTGAAATTCAATTACAACCGCTAATGCCACTTGTTTCGCCCGCTTGCCCTAACCGCAGACAGTTCAGCTCTAAATACCTGTAATCCGGCAAATTTAATTTGATAAAAGTTGAACTTCAATAAATGCCAAAGCCGGCATGGCCATTATAATTGTGGTTGCGCCCGTGTGTGTCCGTGTATGTGTGTGCAGTTTTTGTTAAGCGGCGACCGCAACGAAAAGCCACAAACAAATATGATCAGACATCAAGCAGGACTTTGTCCAGACCAAAAAAAAAACTACAGTAGCTGCAACTGCAACTGCAACTACAGCGAACGTCAGCAAGTGCTAACAGGCGGATGAATATGGCTTATGCATGCACAGCAACACATACAACATCGTGCAACAACAACAACAGCGACAGCTATATTGGCGACATCTGCCAGCCGCGGAGTGCCAGCGAAAAAGCGTTGCATACTTTTGTGCGCCCGCAAAAAATCGCTCAACCAGCATCAGCCAAAATGTGGCAGCATTTAAATATATTCACAATGCTTAAATAATATGGATGCATGTCCAAGGGCACATATTTAAATGTTTCAATTAACCGCTATCATGTGTAAAAAATAAATAAGAATTCAAATATAACGGATCTGCACAGCTTATAGAATCTGCTGTAAAAAAGTTAAGTAAATTTACGGATATGTAAAAAAAATTATCTGTGTAAATATATTTTTGGCATATATGAAATTTATTTAATATTAAAAAAATTAAATAATATTAATAAAACAAATTAAAAATACATACAAAACTTTCAAAATAACATTTAACTAAAAAAAATAATATAAAAAAGAGATCTAAAAAAAATACAATTAAAAAATACATAAATTCATGTTAAGCCGAATGAATGCAATAATATTGAATTAAAATTAAAACAAAAAAAATGAAGAAAATAGGAAGAATAAAATTATAAAAATGTAGGAAAAAAGAATTAAAAAAAAATAAAATAAAAAATTAAGAGTTAAAATTTTAAAAAATAATATTTAATAATAGTAAAAAAAAAATAACATAAAAATTACTCTTCAATTTATCAACTTAAATTTAAGGAAATCGCAAACGCTAAAACTTCAACTATTTATGCAAATGTTTTTCATTTAAGATTAATCTTTTTTAATAACATTTCGAGCTCTGCAAAAACAGCTTCCGCATCATTTACTCATAGTGCAGACGTCTTAAATAATAAAGAGCTCGCAGAAATATTTAATCAAAGAGCGCAGCATTAAACATTTATATAAATGCAGCAGCGAAACGATTCTGGGAAAAAGTGAAAATAAAAAATACACGAAAATCTGCCACTAAAAAATTCTAATTTATTGAGTTCACGCCCATTTTTACACGCTGCGCACATGACCAACATGCGGGGAACACACCCAGTGGCATGTCCCAACCATAACCCGGATCTAGAGAGCTCGCCGAAAATAAAAAAAAATTGGTTAAAAAATATGTAAAGCACGAAAAATAATAAAAACTGTGCTGCAGCTACGACTTGCTGCACGACGCGTCGACAAATGAAATTTTCACGTCGTGCAGGATACGCGCCAGGAACCTGGGTCGACGTGAGCAGCCCTTTTGGATTTACCACACAAACATTTTGGCATGTCCTAAAAATAACGGGGGAAAAAAAAAAAAACAGATTAAAAACTTGCAAAAATTTTAATGGAATTTTATTTTTGCCCAGTTCCACTCACTCTCTGGGGTCGTTGTTGGCGGTCGCGTTGCGGAAATTGTTGCCGTTGTGTTGTACCCTTTGATTGTCAAGCATCGGCTTACACACATAAATGTGTGACACACGAGAGAGCAGGTGGGTGTGTGTGCATGTGTGTAAGTGCGGGTATAGGTATGTGTGAAGACACATAACAGCAGCAAACGGTGCACGCAGTCGGGCCAAATAACAGACAGTTGACGAAAAACTTAGTTGTCAGCTTGGGTGAAAAGTCGTTCTAACCACTGAAAATTAAAGGCAGCAGACAAATTTCAATTAAATGACTAACGAATTAGTCAGCTAAACGAGATGAATTTAAATTAACAAACTTTCGTATCAGCTTACCTGAGGACCTTAGTTAAAATGGACCTCAGTTGAAATGGGACTTTGCTTTTCAAGGTAAAATTGTTGTGCCAGAATTGTCAACTAAGAAGTTAAAATTTATACTTAACAGTTACTTTACAGTGACCCAACAGCCAGTTAACAGAATGGCATTGCTATACTAGAACGGTTTAATAAGTTAAGCTCAAGTTATTTTTAATTCTTATACATTTACAGTCAGTTAACAGTCAATTAACATTAACCAGTTTAAATACTTGATTGAAGCTAGTTAACGTCGGTTCACTACATGTCTACTACATTAGTTCATTTACTAAATTGCATATTAAACTTAGCATTTAGTTCACAGTGACCCAACTACCAATTAATAGATTGGAGGTAATTAAAATTGCTGTACTAGAACTGATCGCTAAGTTCAATTCAAGTAATTTTGCATTCTACCTTGCATATTAAGCTTAACAGTTGCTTAACATAGTTAACATATTCGAGCTAGTTAACATTGTATTACTAGAACTGCAAAGTGGAGTTAAGGATATATTTCATTTCATTGCATATTTTGCTTAACAGTTGGTTTACAGTCACCAAACATAACGAAGTTTAAATAATATATTCCACCTAGTTAACATTGTGTTACTAGAACTGTCTGCTTAGGTGATTTAATTCTACCGCATTGCATCTTAAACTTAACACTTACACTACAGTCGCGTAACAGTCAGTTAACATAGCCCACTTTAAGTTGATTTTCAAGTTTGCTCTTTAATTCATAGAAAACTTAAAGCAAAACTACAAATTACATATGAAGATGTCATATTACAATTTCGCCTGCCTTTGCTTGAAGCAAACCAAGCTTAATTAAGCACAACTCATTAAAAAAAAAAAAAAATAAAACACTAATTCTCGTAGGATGTATTACATATACGTATATATACACAAGATATTTACATGCGTTAAAAGCAAGACCTTAAATTCATGTTAGCTAAAGCTATAAAACCAATTACGACCCACAACTAGACGAGAGCTCAAAGGATGTTCCTAGCATAGAAGCCATCCCAGAGGTGTAATTTCGGCAGCTCGGGCAGCATTTTCACTTCGAAGTCCTGCCCAATGTTCAGGCACTCGACCTTCGTCTCATCCTGCAGGGGCGCAAATTTGAGCTGCTTGATGCTCTCGCAGTTGGGATCCCCATTTGCCGCAAAGCTCGTCCAGATATCTATCATGCCGCTGATGATTTTGTGCTCGGGTGAGCCCGCCGCTGCCTGATTGGACAGCATGCTGTGGAAGATGTAGCAGAGATCGTCGCCATGGCAAACGCCACGCATCTCATTGCCGCAGAGCACAATGCGTATGCCATTGCAGTGCTTGGAGTCGTGGTCGAAGCGGTACAGGTAGGTGGGAGCGCTGCCCGTACGCAGTCGGGAGAGCACGGCCCGGTAGATGGGGTGCCAGAACTCACGATGGGACTCCAGTTCGAGGAACTTCATCATGTTGGCCTGGTTGCACGGCTCATCGCCAAAGTAGGCGCGCTTCAGCTGCAACGCATAGCTCTCGCGCAGCTTCGGGTCCAGATTCTCGCCCAGATCAATGGGCAGCACATTCTGGCAGTCGCCGACCTCATCCAAGGTGGCGGGACGACGCATGACCTCTGCAAGGCAAAGATTGGGTTAAGCTGAAGTCACATCTAAACTCATTCGACGCACCTGGATAGAAGAGCAGCCCCTCGAAGCTGGTGCCGCCAAACATCATGGGAATACGCCGGCTCCAGGTCTGCTGCATCAGCTCGTAGGGCGGCTGCGCGATCAGCGTGTGCTTCGTCTTGTAGGGCTCCACGACGGGGCCGAAGGCGAACAGAACGCGGTGGTGCTTCTCCTCCTTGTTGAGCACCTGGGCCGTTGCCTTGACAATGTCCCCGCCCTTGGCGGCGCGCAAGAACTGGAAAATTTCCCGATCCTTCTGCTCGCCCGTGTAGCCCAGCTTCTGTGCCAGCCGATATGTCCACTGGTTGTTCGGAGGCTGTGTCCAAGGACACAGCGCGCTCCCCGACATGATGATGGCCTTGTGCACAAGACCCTCCGTCAGGGGGCTGAGCGAAAGCAGATGTGTGGATGCGCCGCCCGCGCTCTCGCCGAACAGCGTCACATTGTTGGGATCGCCGCCGAAGGCTTCGATGTTGTCGTGCACCCAGCGCAGGCCCATCAGCTGATCCTTGAGGCCGGCATTGCCGGGCACATCGAGCGCCGGATCTTCGAGGCTGAGGAAGCCCAGCGCACCCACCCGATAGGATATGCTCACCAGCACCACATCCTTGGACATGAAGAAGTCCGGGCTGTACATGTCCCGCGACGCCTCGCCCACCTGATAGCCACCCCCATAGATCCAGACCATCACGGGACGCAGCTTGTTGGGCTGCAGCTGTTAAATAAAAAGTTAAAAGACAAAATATAAATTAGCAGCTGCTGACTGAATCGAGACATCCTCCTCCTCTACTCACATCCTTGGCGTACACATTCAGGTACAGGCAATCCTCAGAGCCAGCGAACTTGCGAAAGAACGGATGTGTCTGCAGCGGCTTATCGCCCGGTGAGGTGCAGTCCAGCTCACGCTCCCACGGCTCCACCGGCTCCGGCGCCTTGAAGCGCAGCTCGCCCAGCGGCGGCTTGGCGAAGGGTATTTTCTCGAAGCTGTAATAGCTGCCGCCCCATATCGTGTTCCGCTTCACCCCGCGCACTGAGCCCAGCTGCGTCTTCACCACCGAGTAGATGGCTGTGGTCAGGCGACGCTGTTCGTACTTAAAGCTGAGCACCCTATAAAAGGGAGCAGAGTGTGAGTCAAGTGTGAATGTATGTGTGAGTGAAAATCATATTAAATTCTGGAGATATTTAGCTCGCTCCAACTGCAACTCAATTTATACCAAGACATAAAAAAAATAAGTTCAAACTAGTTGCGGCACATTGAATGAATTTGATTAAGGAATTTATATGCGGAATATTACATATTCAATAGAATCATCAATAGGAATTTCTAAGAGCGGACAGACTCAGCAAACTCTTCATTTATGAGGCCATAATAAGCACACTTTGAATCTGAAATTCAAGGCGATCGATAGAGATTTTATTTGAGCCAAATCAGACGGAAGAAGAGGCAGACGAAAGCCAAGAGCAATATTTAGCTTAAGCAATTATTATCTATTTTTTTATTTATTTATTTATTTTTTTTTTTTTTTTTATTTATTTTTTTTTTTTTTTTTTAGTTTTACATAGTTAAAATATTAAGCAAAGGGTGTTTCATATTATAAATCAAAAGACATCAATGGAAACTGAAGTATGTTCATTTCGCATAGCCATGCCAAACAAAAAATTGTATTCATTACTCAAATATGCAAATTTTGTTTATTTCAAGCATTTTTTAGTGAGTGAATTTTGAGCTTCAAAATTTTAGCACTTACAATTTAAATTGTTTTTATTATTAATAGTCTGTTAAAATGGTCTTTAACTGAAAAGTAAAAAATCACTAATGCTATTAATCTATATGAGCTTTAGTTAGCCCTAACCTTTGCATGTTATTAAAAAATAGGTTTTGTCGAGAAACAAAATACTGTTAAAAAAAGTCTTGACTTGTTATGCTGGAAAAATCAAGCATTCCTAAACAATAAAAGCAATGCCAGCAGTGGAAGTCCCAAAAAGACTAATCAAAAACACAGCTCCGCAAAAAAAAAAAATGCTGGTTGACCACAAAGTAAAGTTAATCAAGATTACTAAGACTCATAGGAGATCAAAGAACCCTTTTGAATATGGGCAATTCTACAGAAAAGTCAACTTTTTGTAGTACTTTGTAATAATCTTGCGCTTCGTATTGCTTTCTCCTCCATAGACAGTATTCATAAGACCTGGCCCAATGTGACTTATGCCTGTTCTCATATCTAATCTTGCCTGTTGATAAAATGGTATCGTCAATATATCATCTTCGTATTATCTATATTAATCATCTATATTAAATATAAAAATAAAAATAAAAATTAAAATTAAAAAAAAAAAAATAAAAAAAAAATTATATTCTATGTTCCCCAGATTGTCAATCCAACCATTACGCCTAAGAACTAGCGAAGTAACCATTTAAAAGAATTGATTCCACCTCTTTGCAGAGGGGGTTTCATTTAATTTGCCAAAAAACTAGCCAAAAGTCAGTCTTAACATTTCCCATAGTCAATTTTCCATCACTTCATAGAGTATTTGCGCATTCGACTTGTATTCATAGTGTTTAGGGCTCGTTAATTGTTGGCTAAATATTTTCACTCGCTTTGGCCTGGAAATCAGTCACGCACCCAACAAATTGCCGGCTTGCTGGTGGTTGGGTGGCTGAGTGGTTGGGTGGTTCGCTTTCAATGCCACTGTGGTTGCGTTACCGTATGTTTTGTATTTTATTATTATATTTCTATTTACATATATATTTTCGTGTTTTGAAAGTCGCGCCTTATGACCAACCTCAACGCAGCTCGCTTAATATGCACGACCAGATTTCTATTTACTGTTTATTTATTTGTATTTTCATTTTTTTTTGTTTTTGTTTTTGTTTTTGTTTTTCAAATCTATTTCGTTGTTGCTTTGTTTCTAGTTTATTTTTGCATTTAACTTTTATTACTGCGCTCTGGGCGGTGGGTGTGTGGTTAATGCACCTTATGGCACTTTTTTTCACGCTACCTGTCAATTGCGCAGTTCGAAAATTAATCACACATTTTATATTTAACACGCATTGCCCCAATGCACTGACATAGTTTAAATTTAACAACGACCACGAACTTGCATACAAATTGCTAATTTCAGAGAAAGGAGCCAGGCAAAGAGAAAGAGAGATCAGATCGGCCAGATTATATGTAGTATGGGTACGTGTTGGAGCAGCCTATGGAAGTAATCAAAGCACATGGAGTTGCAGTAATAATATGATATACAACACAATTGAATACCCTGCACAAGAGTAGTCTGAATTGAGTATAAGTCAGTGTTAATAAGTGAATACTATATATAGTTTCCTGCCCAATTTGTGTTGCAGTTCATTTCTTTCTAATTAAAAGTAAATAATATAATTCCATCTGTCTATCAATTAGAAAGGAATGCTTTTGTTGCAAATTTAATTGAACGACATGATAAGACCTCATATATACTAAATATAATAAGACAAAGCTTAACATAATTCATAATATTTCAATATTTCTCATATGAAATGAAACTTTGTTGATTGCGCTTCTCTCTTTATATACTATTTAATAGGAAATATTCAATAGATAGTCAATTGAACAGAATATAAATTATTATATTATATGTAGTATCAAATAGTGATAATATACTGCATCTAATATTAAGTATAGTTAAAGTACATTAAATTGTCAGTTCAGTTATTATCAAATAAATTTAAATGATTTACTAAATTATCTAAACAGTCTATTAATTGACAAGATGAGAACAGATCCAGAAAAGTCTATTTTATTTAATTATCTTAAGAATACCAAGAAACTTTTGCTTTGACAAATAGCGAATCTTCAATCTCTTGATAAGCTCCTCAGTTGGTGCGTTTAGATAATTTAAAAAAAAAATAAATAAAAAATAAAAATAAAACCTCAATATATTCTATAATATTTTAAGATATTCAAAGATTTTAATATAATTTATGTTAAGATTTTAACATAATTTATTAAGCTACTTTTACTTTACATATTTATTCAACTAAATATTTGTAAATATTTGAGCACCAATCGTTGCTGCAAAGCAATTAAAATCTTTGGATTCATCTTAGTCAAAGTATATATTCAAGTTTTTTAATTCAAATAGATTTACTTTTCATAAAAATTGGAATTTGCATCGAAAAATCGGCTCGCTGGCCCAATGTGCATTCTGCAAATGTCGAGCCATTTGTGCTTTTTGCTTGAATAGACCTTTAAAATCCAAATAAATATTTATGTAAGTAAAACTTTTACACAGCTATTTTATAAATTATGTAGCAAGAAATTTGAGCATTTACAGTCACAAAATTTGTAATTTATTTAGCTTAAAGTGATTCAGTAAACATTTAAGAGTATCTCAGCCACAATAATTTCTCGTAAGCGCAGTAATAACTGCATTTATTGCCAATTCCAATTGAGCTCGAGAATGACTTTCACAAAGTGAATAACATATATACATATGCACATCTCAGCCCGTTAGGTTTGTCTATAAAATGTTACTTAACTGGTTTCTCAATATTTCATATACCATATCTGATGTTAATATATGTCTACGATAATTATATTTGCTTAGCCGCTTCAGCGCGAATCTGCCTTGTCATTGTTTTGAGTGAGGCAACTTTTGAGGATTATTGCATTAGAATTCAATGCATTTTCAATATAGACAATTACTATCTAGATGTCATATATATCTACTATCATAGATAGCCATATTCCCTTTTCTTATATTATTTCTCTTACTTATATTCGAGTCCAGTCAATTGAGCGATAACAAATCACTGCAAATTCGTAATATAACACATAATATAAACCAATATCAATGCGCACAGCTGTTATCAAGCAGCTGATAAGGCGTAAGTTTACGAAAACTTGTGCAAAAACTCAAAGGTTGAGCAGAATTCGAAATGCCCCAGAACACGAACAATTAACTAGATACAACATTCATATACAATGCAATTTGCCGGCCTTAGATTACCGTGGCATTTGAACTGAATAATCGCGATATAATGAAAAACTGCCAACTCACGCTTATTTAGCTATTTGTATTTGCACCTGAAAGCGCATTGAACTGTGTACCTGGCGGGCCTCATCAATCTGTTGTCATATTGCTAATTAGACTTGAAAAAATATATGTTTTCACTTTTATTGCCGTTGAGCTTATTTGCTCGACTGGGCGCCTTTCCTTTGTTAAATTAACAATTAACTGGGCTCCAGACAGTTGTCCAAAATCTAATGAATCGCCCACACGAGATGTGGAGTGGGTTCAAAAGTGGGTAGCAAAGTGGGTTCAAATGTAGGTAAGTAATGCTAGACCTCTTTAAGATATAAACTCTTGAGCTATATACTTAATTTCTCACAATTCCAGACTTTTTATGCCTCACGTGTATCCCAAAGTGCTCAGAAATATATTTGTATGTACTTTTTTATGTATATAAAAAAAGCATTAAAAAAAGTGATCTTTAGACTTTTAGTCCACTGCTGCTAGTGACTTAATAAGCTAAACAAGCTCAACAGCTTTTTTTTAAATAGAATTTCTTATCTGGAATATTTGGTATACAACAGCTGATTTCTTGTCAATTATCGATCTAAAAAGTTGGGTTTTAATCAACCAGAGATGGATTTAATCAGTAATTTGTATTTGAAATATGTTACGACGCCATCGACTCATTGCATTTCAGCTTATGCAATATAACATCCAAGTTTAACCAAATGATATTTTAAAGCTGTTGTAATAGCTGGTCATTATAGCCCAAAGAAAAAAAAAATCGCGAAAAACAACAAAAAACAAATTAAAATGTGAGAAAAAACGTGCAAAAAATATAAAAAACAAAAACAAAAACAAACTAATGAATCAGAAATGAAGAAAACAAAAGGCATTGATAAATTTATGCGAAAGGCAACTGCAGAACTTGCGCAACAATTTCACCAACGCAACACCAACACCAACCAAAACACGCTCGCACACAAACACAACATATATGTGCATATGTAAGAGCAAGCGAGAGCAACTATTAAAGCCACTAACGATCGAACAAGAAATCTGCTTTTGCTGCTGCAACATTCTCTGACATGTTTTTGCTTTTGTTTACAGTTAGAAAAAGAAACTTACTTAAAGGTGAGTTTTAGCATATCCATAAATCGCACAGCCATTGCAACGAACTAGTCCACAACTGAACTGAGTAAAACAAACACCTGAGTTTCACGGCCCTATGCTTTATTTCAGGCGCGGCTCTGTAAGTGGGACGGGCAGCGAAAGTAAATATTAAAGACTAATTGATCAAATATCACGCACGCAAAACACCTCCACTACGAACACGAACCGCTCTGCCCGAGAGTGCGACAGCAACTGAGTGAAGTCGTGCGATCGTCCTCTCTTTTTGTTGAGAGGCAGAACTTACTCCAAGTTAGTAGTTCGGCATTAATGAAAGCGGCTCTCATATAAAACTCACACGCGTGCTGACTCTCTCTCTCCCTCTCACTCACTCACTGTATGGCACGCGTTCAACAGGTTTTTACTCACAGCGAAACAGTTGCCGCCAGTGGCACTGTTATTTTTGCCTGCACTGTAGAATTGTTTGGCTGCGAGCTTTTATTTTGAATTCCGATAAACAACTGAAGCAAAGCACAGTTCGCATTGAGCTTTAAGCACAGCACAGCTGCAGATCGCCCGTTTTAAGCTTTGTATTAACATTATTAGCTTTGCGTTAAGAACTTTAGCAGCTAAAAAGAAATAAAAGGAGATTATATTCGAATTCGGCATAAAATATTAATTATAATACATAATTAATTATAATATTTATATATATTTCAAATTCATAGTCTCTTTGAATTGACATTCAAATTGAAATCAACATTAAATATCAATTCAAGTAGCCAAACAAACTAAACACATTTAAAAAAAACGCACAAAAGAAATAAAAAACCGCCTCGACCGTAACGAACGCCCCGCGCTTATTAAAGCCGAGCTAAAGTACTTTCATAACGCTGAGTGCAAAGACCCCAGAAATTAACTGATATACGTAGAGTCAAGTTCGCAGCTGTTTAATTACAGTTAGAAGTTGGTATTGAACTTGAATTTGCACAAATTGCAATCGTATTTAGTCAGGCCAATTAAACCGGATCTCAATGCGGTCGAATGAAAGAAACGTAAGAGACCTGAATAAATGCAAATCAGAGACGCGTATCAGCTGGCTTGTTGTTCCAATTAGCATTATTTGAGACGTATACATACATATATATATATATATATATATATATATATATATATATATATATATATATATATATATATATATATTTTTTTTTTTTTTTTTTTTTTCATTTTATTGGCCAAGCAATTAAGATTCGTAGTCGCTGTTAAAATTATTGGCCGAAAGTTCGATTTTAATACTGTGAGTCGTCTGGCGTCGGGTGTTTGGGTTCCCTTTCAGTTATGAGTTCATTCTCGTCTTGGTTCATGGCCAAATGAATGCAAATAGCCAAAATACTGTGTAAATTATAGATATTATATTGAAGTATAATTCGTATAATAGATATACATATGTACATATGCGATCTATACAACCTGAGCAGAAATAAAGTTCGCAGACTGGAACACATCTTAACTTCCCACTTTGGTTTCAGATTCACTACTAACTGAATAATTGAAATTGAAAAGGCTAAGCTCACTTATATACAAGTCGTACTGTTTAGTTTATGCATTAGCAATAACTTAACGATTCCAGTAATTTTCAGTAATTAATTGGCATATGCACTATGACTAGTGCAGTGGAAATTGCTCAGTTAAGAGTTGACAATTTTCTGAAAACTTAGTTAAGATATATTTATGATATAGCTTTCCATATTGGGAAGTACTTAAAAAGCAAGAGAAATTTTCCTTATACAGTTGCATATTTCAATACATTTCCATTTTGTGGTTCACAAGATAGATTTCATATGAACGAACAGACTGTCGGACAAACATGGTTCGATTTGACTCATCATTATAATCAAGTATATATATTTTATATACCCTGACATCCCATTATAAATATTTTCAGGGTATAGAGTTTATTCCGTAAACATTCTCGGTTCCAATAAAAAATCATAATTATTTGACTATCTTTTTTGGCCTTGATAAAGTCTTGACAAGTTGTAAAGCTTTACCAGGGCAGGGCAGTCAAAGTGTATCAAACTCTATATCTCTATTACAGCTGTTCTATGCGCAAAGACAGAAGATAAAACAGATAACATATGCGGAGATAATGTTGATAAGTGATATTTCTGAGTATTTTTTATGTGTTCAAAAATATTTCGCAAAAATATGAAAGCAAAAATTTAGATATAAGCAATAGAAGTCAAATATAATAACAATATAAATATATATTTATATAGGCATATAAATGTTATATAGTATAAATATATATTTATATATAAAAATATCAAGTAGTATATCTATAGAAATATCAAGAAATATACTCAATGTGTATAACATCGAATTTAATGTAGACTTGCTCTAACAAGCCCTTCAGCTGACCTAGCAAAGCATAATCCATGCCAATTATATGTTGTAAATTTGTATAACTTGAATAATTCGATACATTCAGATTTTAATTCTCTGTAATAGCCTCGATTAAGCAATCTAATGGAATATAATTTATGTTTTATTTGCACTATATAACAGTGAGTAATTGCGCTTTATATGAGGTACCCAATTAACGGCCCACCGTGCGCACTTGAGTTAGTCACGCGACGCTAAGAGTTGAGGTTTTGATTAGGTTTATCTCTAAAGTTCCATGTGGCCCACAAGTGATACGCGCTTTGTTTGAACAAATAAGGTGCAAAAGAGAGGAATGGAGAGAGAGAGAGAGAAAGGGAGAGAGCAGACCCAGACGAGTTTATGATTCAGATTCTGCTAAGCGATAAGTAGCAGCACCCCAAAACCGAAAGAGTAGAGCGGAGCTCTATGACGTCAATGCGCCCACATATTAACGCGTCTCGAGTTGAATTTGATAATTTTTTTACTTACTTGCTTATATAATCGTAGTTGGTGTGAATGCCTGAGTTTTGAGTGGACAAACTTCTCAACTTCCTTAAAGCAATTAGGTATTTTCTCATTATTACGTTTTGATAGCTCTCGCAATGAAATACTGGATGTGTGAAATATTTTAAAATTGTTTGCTTTATTTGAAATACATTTAGTTTGTCTTTGTTTTTCTTTTGTTAGACTTTCTTATTAAAATATGGATTTTAAATTTCTTACTTTTTTTTTTTTCTTGTGGCATCACATTTTTTTGAAGCTTTTAGGAATTAAATTACTTAATCTTTGTTTATAGAGCTCGTCTTAGTTGTGGCTCAATGTGGTTTCCATAAAAACGAATTCGAAACATTTAAGATTAGCGTTTCGTTTGTGCATTCTTAATAACATTGTTTAAAGG
This sequence comes from Drosophila mojavensis, assembly GCF_018153725.1. Classification (NCBI taxonomy): domain Eukaryota; kingdom Metazoa; phylum Arthropoda; class Insecta; order Diptera; family Drosophilidae; genus Drosophila; species Drosophila mojavensis. The sequence goes on along the minus strand of NW_025318726.1, from coordinate 80,934 downwards.
TGTTTTTAGTCAACAGACACTTAATTCAATTCAAATTCATGTTGTCCCATGTAAATATACACATGTAAATACATATTTATATAATAGATACTAACAAGAATCATATTCCTAAATATGTAAAACCTGGACTGGTTGTTATATTGTACGCTTATACAAAATAAAACACAATATGAACAAATACGTATCCAAAAATTAGATGATCTTTGTAAAATTGTCACAAATTCAAAGAGCTAAGCAAAAAATAGACTAATATGTAATATATTACTGGATGGGTGAGTGTACTTTGTGCACGGAAGAGAGCCGAACGCCGGATAATACAAGAAAAATTATAGCGTATGGGGCGTCTGGGCAGCCTTTTACATGCACATATTTAAATGGTTAAATATATGATATAACTAGGAATAAAAGGAACATTAGTTCATGCACATATCGACTATTCCTTGGCTGTACGAATCCATTAAAAAGGTACTTCAGTTGCGACTTTTATCATTCCTTAGAACAAATCTCAATTCGTAGCATATACATATACATATATAAAGATAGATAGATAGATAAATAGAATCTGAATCTACTGATCAGTGATCTATAGACATCTGACAGTTTCGGTTCAAACTTGAACAAGCTTAAATAGAATCTCGATTTGTGGACAAACTTAACAACACGCACATACACATAGAAATATATTAATATATATATATAGATGGGTTCTATCTAGGCTTTAAAGCTACGCTTTGCATTGTTTTCAACATAAAGCTAATGCTAATGCTAACGCTAGGCGGAGACCTTGGGTAAGGCCTTCGTATTCACAGCAGCTCGTCGCGCCGGAAGAAACTCTCCCAGACCATTAACTTGCGCAGATCCGGCACATCGATGATCTTCAGATCATCGGAAATATTAAGGCACTTCAGCTGATGCTTCTCGAGTGCACTGGGCGACACGGGCTGCCAGAGGTCCGGCTGCTCGGGATCGTAGTTGGGATTGCCGTAGGTGGCAAAGTGCGTCCAGAGGCCCACCAAGCGCTCGATGCACTTGTACTCCCTCGTGTGGTTCTTCAGCTTGCGCGCCAGCGAGTTGTAGAACAGATAGGACAGATCGTCGCCGTGACAGGTGCCACGCACCTTCTTGCCGCAGCTGAGTATGCGCAGATGATTAAAGTGCTTCGAGTCGAAGTCGAAGCGGTACAGATAGGTGGGTGCGCTCGACGCGTGCTCCAAGCGTGACAATACTGTCCGATAGATGGGGAACCAGAAATACTCGTGCGAGACCATCTACAAGCCAGACAAAGATGGGGCAAACAAAAGATTAGTTCAGCAATTTAGCAGCAGCAGACTTGTATCATTAAATATGCTAAGCTGCCTAGCTGAGTAAACCATGCGAACTGGCTTCTTGAAATAATTATGCGAACAACTTGTTGTGAGCTTACTTCATCGCCAGTCGAATTCTATAACTACATAAGAGAGCTGCTTGCGTGAGCAATGGAGAAGAAACACGCGAATTTTTCGAGTAAAACTTCCTCTCTAATGCTTACACAAGTCCTTCTTATAAAGACATATTTTATTTGTAATATCCACTTACACCCGCTACTATTAAGCCCAACATATCATCCATAATCTAATCCCTTCATTTAAGACAGTACCACTATTCCCAATTCCACTGTTGCATCTCACTCTCACTTGACTGCAGTCATCCTTCATCTGACTTTCACTATTTCTACAATCATTATATATAAACTCTACACTGATTTCCAATGTATATTTCCAAAATGGTTTCAAACCAGAATGGTTTAAAACCTAATTAAATTCTTTATATAATATATAATAATATATTATAATAGAAAAGTTATTCGCTTTAAACCTTTTCGTAGTAAACTAACTCAATAAAATTATAATCTATGAAAAGTAATTTTGATTAAAAATATCTTTGTCTATCTTCATATTGATTCTTATCAAGATTTCAGTCTTATGCAATCTATTTTATTCGAGTTTTCAGATTCTGGTCTACGCCGAATTTTTAATTCCGTGAAAAATTCCCCAGCTCTTACATCAACAATACATTCCCTAATATCCGGTAACAATATCGCTTAAGCGCCATATTCTATGTATGTAGTCATCTGAGGTACTCGAAAGATAACTGTGCCGTATTTCCCTCTACAACACACACACACACATACACACCTGCAGATACTCGTGAAGCGTGTCTAGACTGGGCGTCTTATCGCCATAGTAACACTGGCGCAGCTTTTCGCCGTACTCCTTGCACAGCTCACTGCCCCGATCCATGTTCAGCTCGATGGGCACTACGTAGCGACAGTCGCCGAGCTCGTTGAGACACTTGGGATTCGTCTTGGTTTCGGAGTAGAGCAGCAGGCCCTCGTTCGAGACGCCTCCGAGGATCAGGGGTATGCTATTGCTCCAGGCAGTACGCATCATTATGATGGGCTTGGTGGTCACGACGCTGTGGCTGGTCAGGTAGGGCTCGATGACGGGGCCGAAGGAGAAGCCGATGCGCTCCTTCTTCTCCTCGTCGATGCACAGCTCGCCATTGGCCTTGATTATGTCCGAGCCCTTGGCATTCTTCAGAAACTCCCAGACATCACGCTCCGTATTCTCGCCCGTGTAGCCCGCCTGCACGGCCAGCCGGTAGGGCCAGTTGCGCTGCGGCGTCACGGCCCAGGGCGAGAGCGTGTTTCCCGACATGCAGATGGCCTTGTGGAAGAGTCCGCGCGTCTGCTCCGTGATCATCATGTAGTGCACTGAGGCGCTGCCGGCGCTATCACCAAAGATTGTTATGTTATTCGAATCTCCGCCGAAGCGCGAGCAGTTGGCCTTGACCCAGCGCAGAGCCAAGACCTGATCCTTCAGGCCCGCATTGCCGGGCACATCGAATTCGGGATCTTGCAGGCACAAGAAGCCTAACGATATGGATATCAAGTGTTGCATTTTAAACATTACCAAATATGCATGCAGCTCAACACCTACCCAGTGGTCCCAGGCGATAGTTGATGGATATTACGACGACATCCTCCCGCAACAAGTAGTCCGGACTGTAGCATTCGCGTGAGGCCTCGCCAAACTGGAAGCCACCCCCATAGATCCAGACCATCACAGGCATGGGCTTGATGGGATACAACTATCGAAACAGATATATATTATTTACTGCGAACGACCTTCTCCTATTCTTCTTCCCACTCACATTCTTCGTGTACACATTGAGGTAGAGGCAGTCCTCGGAGCCGTCCGTCATCTCGAATACAAAATGCTTCTGCAGCGGTTTGGGACCCTGCGATGTGCAGCTCTTGACCTCGGTCCAAATATCTGGCGGCTGTGGCGCCTTGTACCGCAGCTCCCCGAGGGGAGGCTTGGCGAAGGGTATGCGCTCGAAGCTGAAATACGATTGGCCATAGATCGACTTCCGCTTGACTCCCTTAATGGGACCGTATGTGGTGCTGACAACGGTCTTCTCGCTGGTGCGGTAGCGACGCTGCTGCACCTTGAAGTCGACCATTCTGCAAGGATAAGAAGAAGAGTGAAAGGATATTCTTTTAGTAGACTTCAAAACATTAATGTTTCTTTTGCTTATATGAGGTATGTTACCTAAGGGATAAACGTCTACTTATTTGTATTAACAGGGTTTGCTTTAAGTCAGAGCTTACAGGGTATATTGCAGTCAAATATGGCTGAAAATTGTCAAGCCACTTGTTGCCTTTCACCTTTTGTTAACATTTAAATTTAAAAATTAATAGTCTCACCTTAATGCAAACGAATAAATAAATATTTAATATATGTATACAAATAATATAAATATTAATTTATAAATAAAGAAAATAAATATATATTATATACACTTCGCGTCATCAGGTTAGCGCCCCCCCTTACACTAATTTTCTTTTACGTTTTTCTCTTTGCCTATTGCACACAACTTCTTGGTTTTTTTTTTATTTCATTATCATCATATGAGATGTCTCTCATACCAAAAAAAAGCGCGAGTGAAAACCCGTTATGTTTTATTTTCTATTCTGCTCTATTTTCGCAAAAAATGTGTGCACTTATTTTGCGTCATCAGGTTAGCGCCCCCAAATGCAATTGTAATTATCTTGCTTATTTTCGCAATTACACTCACCAAATTTTTTGTGAAGTTAAAAGTATTCAATATATTTATAGTATGGGTAAAGAAACAGTTTTATCTTTGGTTGAAAATCAAAGATTGAGGCATACTTTGAATCTAGACTATTCAACCATAAAATTGCTGAAAAATCAGGAAAAAACAGAAAACTAAGTGGCAATTTTCTTACAAATAGGGAAAACTATGGAAAAAACTATATAAGCGGCAATAATCAAGTGATTTCAGAAGGAAATAGAAGAGCATTAGTTCGAGAAGCTTCGAATTCCCACGAATCGACCACCAAGATTAGGGTTAAAATCAGTGTTAGGACGAGCTTATCAACGGTCTAAAGAGCAATTAAGAAAGTTAATTACTTAAAGAAACAGAATGTAAAAAAAAAGACACCAGTCGATATGCTGAGAAAAGAAATACGCATTAATTTTGGCCGGGCGAATATGACGTGGTCTACCCAATGGCAGCATGTTGTCTTTTCTGATGACAAAAAATTGAATTTGGAAGGAACTGATGGATATAATTATTATATCCATGACCTACTCATAGAAGAACATTATTTGGAACGGTTTCCAAGCCGCTGCGGCGGGGGTGGTGTGGCATTTGTGTAGGTATCAATATCTTACTACAGCACTTGCAAGCTTCAATTTTTGACATCGCGCATGAACGCATAGGACCATAATATCGTGTTTAAAACTGCTGTTCCGCATTTCTATAACCTGTCTGAAAACCGGCATTAGATTTTCCAGCATGATAATGCCCCAATTCAGACCGCCCGATCCCTGAAGTCCTGGATTCAGGGCCAAAAAATTGATCTCATGGAGTGGCCACCATACTCACTCGACCTTAATATCATTGGAAACGTCTGGGGATGGTTGGTCAGGAAAGTATATGAGTCCGGAAAGCATTATAGTACAAAGACAGAGTTAATCGAAGGTACTGAACACGCTTAATCAACCATATCCTTGAATAATATTGAACAACTTTATAATTCCATTCCTAATCGAATTTTTAAAGTAATTTCAAACAAAAAACGGCACTACGCACTACTAATATTACTTAAAAATAACAATAGCTTAAAATACAGGTGTTATTTTTGGTAATTAACTTAAATAAATTGAATTTAGCGCAGGGGGCGCTAATCTGATGACCAAATTTTTGTTACATGTTTTTTGTACATTTTACAAAAAAAATTATTAAAAAATAATCCTTATTGTTACAGTAGCCATTCTTTTTGTATTTTAAAGAGAAATAAATGGAGTATAATGTAAAAAAATTTCAAAGATGGAGCTCTGCTGGTTTAGATTTTATTTAGCTTTGAGCTTGAGTGTAAAGGGGGGCGCTAACCTGATGACACGCAGTGTACATATATTCAAATGAATATTTATAAATAAATATGCAAATATGATAATATTATTAATAAATGGTTAAAGAAGATCTATCAATAATAAAAACATAGATATCTGAAAGGTACTCTAACTAAGTTACACTATGCAACCCTGCAATAAAATAAACTTTAAGCTATAAATGTATATAAAATAGATTAATAATAAATAATGATAAGGCAATTTCCTTATCAGGGCGTCGTGTCGTGTCGTGCCAGGTGTTTGGCCATTTATAAGGTCTCTAGCCAAGAAAGCTCAGACGCCTCGACGGCCTCTAGAGCCATAAGAAAGATTATAATTTTCATCTTAGCAATTTTTCTAAATACACGAAAAATATGTTTTAAATGAATTTTTTAAAAATACAATAAATAAATGGAGAAAAAGTTTTGGCCAAAATTAAATAAGAGTTATGTAAAAATAAAAACATATATTTTTATTTATTTTATTTTATTTTTCATTATAATTTTTTTTTTTTTTTTTTTTTTTACCAGAAAAAAAACTCGCTAAATTGCAAAACATGAAATAGTTCAAAACAAATGTAAACATTTTCAAGTGAAAATAGTTGACAATATTTGGGGCCCCAGAAATATGTCATTAGGCAACTATACTAGGTATAATAAAATGTCGTCTGCTCTTTCAAGAACCATAGAGATTAATAATAGAGCTCAAGGTTGGCGCATAATCTGACATATTAGAAATATTTCAGCAAACATATATAAAACTTTTATAACGCGCCAATTGCATTTTGCTTGGCTTAAGATTTACACATACATTCATATTTTTTCATTCAATTTATATAAATGTACATTTATATTTATGTACATATATATATATATTTACCATTTTCAATTGAATTTTAGACCTGTATAAAATATATTATTTATGTTATCAGCTGCGGTCAACTATGTTATGTGAGCTCATTTAGCGAAACGTGATTCGATTCGTGGGCGAACTTTAAGTATTCGGCGCTATAAAGCAACAAAAGTCTACGCATAATATTTGTTGTTTCCTCGTGACTTTGTGTTTCGCAAATGAAAGCAAAAGCTACAAAATAAAATATTTGTCATATTTTGGTTTATTTTTAGCCCCTCGAGCTGCTGTAGTTTTCTTTTTGTTGCGTCTATGTAAGGCAATGTTTTCTATTATTATTATTATTATTATTCTTTTTTCTTTCTTTTCTTGTCGATTTCAGCTTTGTCCCTGAACTTTGCCATAGCTGCACATAATAAAAAAAAGAGATCAATAAAAAAAGCTCATGGGAAAAAAGGTAAAAAACGAAATTTCTAATGCTGACATTGCGTGTGGCAAATTAATTTGCCTCAAGCGCTAGAAACACACCTAAAGTTCGCATTTAGCTTCTTTTTTTCTATTTCACTAATTGTTACGAGCAGCTAAAGAACTCAAAACAATCTACAGCTAATTAAGGGCAACATGCCCTGGCATGGAGCAAATAAAATCAATTTGATTCATTACCTTTGAATTATGTCCAAAAATAAATGATCGAAATGTGTGAAAAAATAAACAAAGTCTTGCTAGCTGATGCTGACGACAGCGAAACGAAAACAAAAATTAAATACAGAAAAGAGAATGAACTGGCAAATCAAAGACAAATAAACTATGGACCAGGCCAGGCAGGCAAAAACATTGAAACAGCTTGAACATTTCTGTTTCAGATTTCTGCAATTCAGACATTCCTGCCCATCTCAGACATATATCTACTATATCTATATATATATATATACTCTACTACTACTACTATATACGTAAGATATGCACTCAAGTTCATTTGCATCCCACAATTGGACGAATTTCCAGTTTCAGCTGCATTTGTTCAGGCTAAAACTAGTTTTATGCAATTTGTTGTGAGATTGTCAACTAATTTGGCAAAAGCATATTATAAATAAATTAGGTTTGTTTCTTGGTCAGATCAAATTGCATACGAGCAGAAGTTTTTACTGAAGGTTGGCCAGACCAAAAATGGCAAAAAAAAAAAAAAAAAATATATATATATATATATATATATATATATATATATATATATATATAAACATAACATATATAAAAAAATATATTTGTATGCTGAAACGAATCTTAAACCAAACAAGTTGTCCACATACAACAGAACTGTGAAACCTGAATCGCAATTTTATGCTCCTCAAATTGACAAACATTTTGAGCGAGATTTATATCATAAAGTTCAGCTAAATTTTCAACAGAGTGCAGTTGTGATGTAGAAAATATTATTAGTCAGTAAATTGTACCCAAATATAAATATATATAAATTATAAATATATAAGCAGGTTTTATTCAAATATACATATTTTTTGCATTTACGTTTGTGCAACATCAAAATTTAGGAAACGAACCTTAAGCTAACAGCATATAATAATAATATAAGTGTGAATATAATAATAATATAAGTGTGATTTCCCATTCGAATTTTGCTTATATATCATAGAAGTTTCGTCATTCAAAACTAGAGTCCGTTTGCCTCTCGTCTCAAAATAAATTACTTTAATTTGTACAAAAGCATAATTCTGGGTAAATCGAATTGCACAGATTAGTGTATAAACATATACATATATATTTCTTCGTAAGACTCTACGAAATGCTCTTGGCTCGTTTAGCGCATCTCGTCTCCGGGCGCTCGGCCAGGTTGCTCTGCAAGGCGCCCCTCAGCTGCTCCCAGGGACTGTGGAAATCGGCGCAGCAAGCGCCGAAATGCAGGTTCAGCGCAATGCCCTTCCAGGCGCTCAAGCCGAGGAGGGGGCAGCTGCTGCAGCCGAAGCTGAGACGCAACTACACGGAGGAGCACGGCAATCGTAATCGCTCCCATTTGGAGCACCGGAGCAAAGCGCCCACACTCAAGGAGCGAATGATGGGACCGCCCACCGAGAACGCCTACTCCATGGGCAAGGGCGCGGCAGCGGGCGCCGCTCTGATGGGCATCGTCGCGTTGTGCTACTACGGCCTGGGCCTGGCCAATCAGCCGAGCATCTACGACCATTCGTACATGTGGCCGCAATACGTGAGGGATCGCATCCACGCCACCTACGCCTACTTTGGCGCCTCCTGCGCCGTGACGGCCGCCTCCGCAACAGCCGTCTTCCAGTCGGAGCCGCTGCTCAATCTAATCATGCGCAGCGGCTGGCTGGCCACGTTGGTCACCATGGGCCTGGTCATGGGCACCGGAGCCCTGACCCAGGCGCTGGACTACGAGCCGGGAATCGGCATGAAGCAATTGGCCTGGGCACTGCACTGCGGCGTCATGGGCGCCGTCATTGCGCCCATGTGCTTCATGGGTGGCCCCGTTTTGGTGCGCGCCCTGCTCTACACGTCCGGCATTGTGGGCGCCCTCTCCACGGTGGCCGCGTGCGCGCCCAGCGACCGATTCCTGCACATGGGCGGACCCCTGGCCATTGGCTTGGGCATAATCTTCGCCTCGTCGCTGGCCAACATGTGGCTGCCGCCAACGACAGCCATTGGCGCCGGCCTCGCCTCAATGTCCCTGTATGGCGGCTTGATTCTGTTCAGCGGATTTCTGCTCTACGACACTCAGCGCATTGTCAAGGCAGCTGAGAGCTATCCCGAGCATGGCTATGCCCGCTACGATCCGATCAACCATGCCCTGGCCATCTACATGGATGCCCTCAACATATTCATACGTATTGCCATCATTTTGGCCTCTGGAGACCAGCGCAAGAAGAAGTGAGCGAAACGGCAGTCAGATGAAGAGAGACATTCCAAATTGCATTAGTATTTTATTTCTGGTTGAGGTTTATTACAAAATTGTGCATATTTCGATTTAATCAGTACAGGAACTTTAACATCAATGTCTGAGCAGTTTGATTTCAACATGCCTAATCGATGGTTGCTTGCGAAGAGGAAGAGAAATATTAGAATAATCAATCAGATTTATAGTTTCAGCTACAAGGCTCAATTAGAACTTTTATTCAGTAAAGCTTTTTATAGTTGCCATAAACTTCAGACTTAAGTGTGACTTTCAGTACTTTCAAAAGCTTAAGTATATTATTACAAAGAGACTTTCATTGTTAGATTCATTTGGGTTCACCTCAGCTCGTGTCATTACTAGAACGAATTGAACGATAACCACCTTTAGCTTCCCGGACAAGCGGAATCTTTGTAATGTGTCTAATAATTCATTATTTTGATCTCTATGATTTTCACGTCTAGCAATGGAATATGGACCCTGGTGATAAGCAACTCGTGTAACAGATTATGTCGCATTGATTGCATTCATATTCCACAGCCAGACGAGCTGACAGCGCCAGCTCCCCTAATAGCCCCCGCCACATAGTTATCAGGCATGTGTGCGAGCAAGCGAATCCAGCACGCAGTCTAGGCCGCATTACATATATACATTTTATTATAATAGAAAAAAACACAATGTCTGAAGCAGACACGATTTCCATGAAAAAATATTCCCCACGCACACATTCTCATAATTCCCGTGGAAACAAAAAAGTTGGACAATGTTAGTTTAGCGCTTACATGTCCATTTGGCTGGTTATTAACGCGTTTTCGTTGACCTTGGCAGGACTGACACGCAACGATGCCAGGCGAAAGCTTTCATTGAGAGCTTTCCGCGCACAGCCGCTCATGAATGAATCGCCCGAAAAAGCTCTCAAGTGGCGCAAGGATAAAACACAAGGTAAGCGTTACTTGCATTTTCAGCCCTGATGTCGGCCAGGTCAAGGAGTGTTTACAGCGCCAACTGCTGTTGGTTTTTAGTATATGACTAACTGAAATTATAACACTGCTCGAAATACATACATAGTAAATGTATATAAAATTACATTGTAATATAAAAAATAAATATTTAAAAAATACTTATATTTTATTAAAAATATATTTTGTATTAATATAAAAAATAATTATTTTTAAATATTATTATATTGTGTACATATAATCACTACTTAAGAGAAATATTAATTACAGCTGGTTTCTGTTCCTTTTCTTCTTTTTTGTCAGCTCATGATTAGTTTTTAATCTAATAAACGAAAAGTTAAGTAATGTAAGAGCTGATAAGAATCGCATCTATATCGATATAATGCTCACAATACACTTTAGGTATATACGTCATATAATTTTTTTATAGATTGCTGTGGAGTCATTAAAAGGCTTAAATGAAGGCAATGTTCGTAAAGCATAAATTATAATATAAATTATAAATTATAATGTAAATAACAAAGATTTCTTTTTAATTTTTGACCACGTTGAATAATGATTTTTTTGCATTTTTATTTTTGTTAGTCCAAATTATATAATAAATTATTATCATACAGTTTTATGTTAAAATATGTCTTGTTTTGTTTCTTTTTATACCCTGAACCCATTTTCAATGGGAAATCAGGGTATAATGGTTTTGTTGAAATGTATGTAACAGGGAGAAGGAGGCGTGGCAGACCCCACAAAGTATATATATTCTTGATCAGGGTGACGAGCTGAGTTGATTTGGCCCTGTCCGTCTGTCTGTCCGTCTGTCCGTCTGTCCGTCTGTCCGTCTGTCCGTATGTATGAACGCGTCGATTTCAGAAGATATAAGAGCTAGAGACTTCAAATTTTTTTTAAAATGTCCGTAATTACAGCGCGCATATCAAGTTTATCATTAAAAATCGATAACTCATCCCGATCTTTTTTATCGATAAAAAACCTTATCGAAACCCAGTCATAAAATTATATCTTCTACACCTTTATTGCTAGAGTCTCCAAATTTTTAATGTATGCTTATATGCAATTTATACAATTTCGGTTTTTGTTAAAATTTACCCCCCACCTCTAAATTCACCCCCTCACCCTCACTTTTGTAAAAAGCGTATTTCAAATACTAGAGACTTGTGCTTTGGCAAGTACATGCATATTCATGTTATAATCATAATCTAAAAGTTTCATGAAGATCGTACGTCCATAAAAAAAGTTATTAAACAATTAAGTTCTCATAGTAAGCGCACACTGCAGCCCATGCGTGTTTATGCGTGGTTGCTTGTATGTGTATGTGTGTGTGTGTATGCGTTTGTGTCTGTATGCGTGTGTGTGTGTATGTGTGTCTATATGCGTGTGTGTGTATGTTTACCTGTGTGTGCGTACGTGCGTGTGTGTGTGTGTGTGTGTGTGTGTTTCTTGTGTAAGCTGAAAGTCGCGAAAAAGTATTGAAATATCTATTGCTCCAAGGGTTCAGGGGATCTCGTAGTCGAGCAGTCTCGACTAGAGCTTTCTTACTTGTTTTTTTATTTTTTTTTTTTATACACGTTTTGCCAGCTGACTTAAAACCTTGGAATTAATATCAAAGTTATGTATTGTTATCTCTGTATTCCTAGTCATTTTCTCAGACTGCGCGTGTGTAGAAAACATTGATAATAATATTAGCAATCACATAAAACTTAGGCACTCAAATAGTTCGAGTATAGAAAATAATTTATAGACTGATCTTCAATTAATAAACCATTTCCTTAAAATACTCCAGAACGAACATAAAGATTTCATTCAATAGCTATAATTTATCTGTCGCCGTCAAAATGCTATGAGCTAATGTAAGATTTTGCACATATTTAATATATATGTATTATAATGATAGATATAAAATAGAATACCAAAATGGCCAGGGTGTCAGGCAATAAAACTCATTTACGCATTAGCAAGCGAAAGATATCAATGGATATACGGAACAAGTTTTATATAAAATATTGTTGCTGTGCCTATGCTCTTTTATTTTCTTCATTCAAGCGACTTTTTTTTGCGCTGCCTACAAAATATACAAAACGCTACAAAAATTAAATAAAATTGACGGTGTGTTTGTGTTTGTGTGTGTAGCGTGGGCGAGCAGCTCGAGCGACAGCGACAAATGCACGTAAAGTGTTGCCGTGGAACGCAATACGCGGCGAATGAGCAATATTGAATAGCCCAAAAATGTGATGAGAAAAGAAAAATACAGAGATGGCAGCAATAATATATATATAAATCTCTCTATATATAAAAGATTTTTTAGCCAACGCAAATATGGGAAAATTTGCGTTCGTTTAACGTTTAGAATGAACAAAATCACAGAGAATTAAACAATAAACCAAACAAAATGCAAATATGTCGCTGCACAGTGGCACACATCAAATATTTTGTCATTGACGAAGGCCAATTTCTAAGTTATTTTATTGCCAAGCTGGCAAACATTTAATTCGATTTGATCAAGTGCCAAACGTGCGCCCAGAATCGTGTGAGAAATTCAATAAAACTGAAGGTTAATAAGTGTAAGTGATGATGGCTCTCATACAAATATATATATATATATATATATACTACATCGCATATATACTCTACATACTATTGTCGCATAGCAAAATTGAACGAATTAAATTATTGCCACAAGCTAAAAATATATCAAATTTGCGTTCAAATTGACAATTTGAAGTTTTACAGTTGCGTTTTTTCAGTGACGAGAATTGAATGCTTTATGAATATAAATGAGTGAGTGCTCTGCTCAGATGCAATGGCATAAATCACAGCAAAACAATAAATATGCAAATTCATTCTAAAGTGAAATAAAAGCCGCTCAACAAAATGTTGTACTTAGCTACAAAGTAAAAAAAAAAAAAAACTGAACGAGCGAAAAGAAATTAAAAGAGAATATTTAAAATAATATTTCACGATTTTTTGACGAATGCCTAAAATGAAAATAGCTTTTGTTTCTTTCATTTAATATTGTATTTATAAACACGACAAAGTGAAGATAATTGATAGCATAGCAAGTGGGAACCACACTGAATTCATAGCTGCCACAACTCTTTGGGAATTCCAAGCCAAGATCTTTTTTTTTTTTTTATGTCAACAGTTTGATGAGCTCAGCTAAAAGAAGAAGCTTTTATTCAAGTACTGTGAGTAAAAAAAAAAATCACTTTGTAATTAGTGCCACAACAATTACAGTTATATCTGCACTCCTTAGGGCACACAGTGAGGCTTCATGATAACGAACTTGTTAGTCATCTATGCCATGTGAGTGAATGAAAAGTGTTTCACTCACATTCAAGTAGTAGCTCTGCTTCTATTTCATCAGAGTGGTCCTCCCTCCATATATAGCGTGTTCTTCGTTATCTTTCATTTAGAGAGAAATTTTTTATCAAATTAGGCAAACCTGTTGCTGATCTCATGGCACAATCTCTTTACTCGTTCTCTCAAACAGTTCGCTTTGACACAAATGACTCAGCTTGACGTTTCGTACAATAGGCAAAATTTGCATAAATAGGTTGCTCTTGTAGTTGTTGTAACATACCCTATATAACACTTGAGGAGGGTAATTAGAGTGCATAGAAGATGTTGTTCTGAACTAATTATTTCATAAAGATTACATGACCTGTATTCTTTTTATAAGAACTAATCGGTTTCAGTTAACATATTTCGCTTATATTTATAGTATTATTGATAATATATTATTATGAATACCTGTATATATAACTTATCTATATATAAACTTTTTCCTATCATCCTAAGATAATTCTTATCAATAAAAAAGCACACACACACTCATTTTTCATAATAGAAACCAAATGAGAATCTTGCCGAATGAGTTAAGTTACAGGGTATTTGTTAGTCAGTCGGACCATATAACGTTTTTTCCTTCTATGTTTTTGCCCTAGCTGCGAGGCGCTTGTAGAGCATTTCTCTACCTAATTATTTGCGTAGTTAAAGTGCCAGCAGCGGCAGACAATGGACGCCTCTAATGACAGCCGTGCGATGAGCGATAGCAGGCACTGTCATGCGCCGTGTTTACGTTAGCTCGTTATGTAGACAAATTACAGAGTTCCCGGGAATCAATAGAGTGCTTCTAGCTGTGCGAACAATATGGACACAGGTAGCACGGACATAAGCTGTCAGATAATTGGAGGCCCTGGCGTAAACATATTGTTGTTAACGGCTAACGCACAGCATAACTCACTTGCCTTTGTCCTGGCCAAGGGACATGGGCTGCAGAAGCCGAGCGCACAAATTGCAGCAATTTGCTTAAAAAATTCATTTTTGTTGCTGTTGAAGCCCATTCGCGGACACACCCACGCGAAGCCGTCTTTGTTTACTATATAAATATTTTATCTTCAGGGATTTGCTCGACTTATATTTGCCCCGCTTATCTGAGCAAATGTGTGCGCATATACTATATACACGGCTACCGATTTGCCTTAATTAAGTTGATTTATTTAAACTATCGTTTAGCTGACGTGAATCAAGCCGAATCGTATAATATATATAAACAGACCGTTTCTGTTTATAAACTGTCTGAAGGAACTCGGAGTCTATGAAAGTCAGAGATTGTAAATTTGGTAGATATGCAAGAGTAGGTGATACTCTTTTAGAAACCATTCGAAATTTTCGAAAAAATCGATAAGATAACTAGATCTGGCACCACTCTCAATACCAATAAAACAGATTAATAACACAATATTTTTAGATAATGTAGTTCTGGGTAGATAGACAATAGCAGGTTTACCAAATTAATATCGATGATATATCGCATTTTTATAGATCTACGTAGATTGTAAACTGTTGAGTTAAAATGATATGTGCATTATTTAGGTATTGTATGTATGTATGTATGACACAATTGGTTGATGTCATTCGACTGACTGTAAAAGGCGGCCATAATTAAATGGTCTAATGCACCAAAGTCTATTAATTACGTCAAGTACTAGACAATAGTTTTGTGCCAAAATCAGAAAATGAATCTAGCGATGATCTAAACAATTTGAATTGGTTAAGCCTGCAGCTGATTTATGCTGATTAATCGTAAAAATCGGAAACTTTACTCACAAATCTCTTTATGATTAACGAATGTTTCTTTGCGGTTTTATATGGGGGTTTTATTGTGCTACTTACTTGAGCCCAATTTTGATTTGATCAAACGCAGCCATGGAAGACATTTTGTTGTGAGTTTTGTTGTACTTTTTTTTTTTTTTTTTTTTTGTCAAGTTCAATAAAAAATATTTCTTTTATAAAAAATCAATTGGAAAGCTTGGCTAACTATTGTTTATTTAACCATGAAAGTGAATTTGTGCTTGCTTTGTTTCCCTTTCAATCCTTTGCCAGCTGTTGGCTTGACCTTGTTATGCGCCTGATGATAGCCACGAAATCATAACAGGCTGCTGCGGGCAGCAGCTACAGACGCTGATAAGCAGCTTTCGCTGGAGCACGTCCTGCGCAGTTGGACACACACACGCACGCACGAGCACACGCACAGGATAATTGTACTGCGAAAAAAGCGCACAGACAGATTCACACACATGCACACACACAGAGACAATTATGCTTTTTGCTTATCACATAACTTTCGCTTTCAAAGACACACGCGAGAAACGTTTGTTGTTGTTACCAGGCGGCCCGAATTTAAATAAATTCTATTATAGTTTAGTTTATATTGAGTTGATGTTGTTGCTGTTGCTACTGCTGCTGCGTCTGCTGCTATTATATTATTAGCAAGCTGTTGATTTTATTCAAACAGTTAGTCTCTCAGCTATGCCTCGTGCCACGTCCGTTTGACTTGAAGGCAGCTCATCAACTGTTTTCAAAGCACACGAACGAAAAGCTACGCGCGAAAGTTCTAAGCGCATGGCACATGCGAAAGCTCTATCATTGAGCATAAAGAGCGTGCGAAGCTAGTTGCTCTATCTTGCTTGCTCTTATTGTTGTTATCTGTTCTTCTTCTTGCACTTGTAGCTGCTGCGTTGCGCTTGCTCTTATTGCTATTACTATTACGAGCTCATTTTCTTGCTCTTTCTTGTAGCTGCTATGCTGAGATTACTGTTCTTATTGTTGATGTTATTATGTGGTCTGCTTATTCTTTCAGCGGCTGTGTTAGGCTGGCTCACATTGTTGTTGCTGTGCTTACCAAATAGGCTGCTTGTTGAGCTTCTAGCAGCTGTTATTGTGCGTGCTTCACCCTATTCGTCTTGTTCTCCCAACTTCTTCTGGTTTGATCTTCTTTTTGTTGCGTAAGCCTACTAATCCTCTTTTTAGTGGATCTTGTTGCTGTACGCAGCTGAGTAAATCTCAAGGAGAGCGCAGCACGAGAGTTAGCTGCCATTTCTGTAATCAGTGCAATCAGCTTTTTCCCTCTCGACTCTATCGTACTACTATCTCTCCTAATTCTCTTTATGATTGAGATAGTGTTGAGTTTTACAGCTCCGTTTTGCATAGGTCATTGCGTACTGAATCATAGGTTATTAGTTGACTCACGGCTACGATGCAATTAAGCTTCAATCAGTGCGCCTTATTGTACTCGCCTTATCAGAACATATTGATAAATGCTGAAGATTATTTTCGCACGACGGCAAGTGCCAGCCCACTGAAATTTCGCTTGTTCCACTGACATGCCTTCATAATATTTCTGAAAAAATAATGATTCGAAACAAAAAAAATACTTATTGTAGGTACACAAATACATACATATGATGTACATGTATATAAATCATATAGATAAGTTTGTTCAACTGTGCCTTACTAACTTCGAGTAAAAATGAATCATAGCCGTCAAAGGGAATACCGCTCGAGAAAGCTCACTGATATTTATTGCTGGTAATAAGGCAAAGTTCATGTTTACAATAGATAATTATTGAAATCTACATAACACAGTACTAGAAATATTTATCTTATCGAGCCGTGTCGTTAAATATCATTTGCGTCTAATGTAAGCTGAAAATGAAGTCATCAATTTGACCACTTAGCGCTTTTTATGCTTGGAATGGAGCTTTCTTACCGTAGGGTAAGGGTATACGCATGACTCTCGCTACTCTACGGCTAACCAAAGGACTGGGCTATTGGGCATAGACGGTGGCTGCACGCCGGAACTTTAGTCGCGCTTAAAGTTCGCTGCGGAGCTTTAGCCGTGCTGCGCTTTTGAACGTACGTATTAATTTTGAAAATGGGGCCAGTCGTTTGCGCTGACCGGGCAATTATAGTTAGTTATGGCCTGTTGCCGTTAGTTAGTGTTACTTAGTCGCAGACATGCAAATTGAGAGCTAATCGCAACAATCGCTCGATATGTGGCACTCACACGCGATTTGCACGCGGACTGCCTTAAATCAAATTTGATTAAACTTAATCAAAACAATGATGTACCGCAATATTCTCTGTTCGGTTATGTTTCGTTGTCGCTTCCCCCCATCCTCCCCCTTATTTTTTTTTATATACATATAACTATTTGACCTTGAGCAAAAAAGCGCCGGCTATGGCGAACCATAAACTCTCGTGACTTATGTTGCCTCAAATGCTTTGCAGCTGTCGCACTCGGAGCTTTTAAGAACTGAACTTGATCGTACTCTCTGTCTCTCTCTTGCTCTCACTCTCTCGTCAACATTTGCTGTGGCTCTCTTAGCGATCGCGTGCTCAGTACTTGTTCACATTTTTTTTTTTTTTTTTTTTTTTTTTTTTTTTATTTTTTTTTTTTTTTTTTTTTTTTTGCTGTAATTCATTTAAATCAATTGAAAATTTGCGTCTATTTCTGGCTCATTTGCACTTTGTTGAATTCAAAATGATTTTGATTAATGGAAATTAAAGCTCTTCATGTACTTTCATGGATTTACACATTTATGGTTGTGTGTGTGTGTTCTTGTTAGCTGATCGTTGCCATCTGTTAACGTTTTACACATTAAAAAATAACAATTTCTTTGCAGACAAATAGCTTTGCGTACAATATTTAATGGATAATTTGGTTGAATCATTTGAACTTTGCACATTTCACGTCAGATGAACTAATAAAATAAACAATAAATTTTATAAGAAACAAACAGAACAACAAAATTGTTTTTCAGTAGAAGCGAATAAGAGAATATACTCATCAAATTATTTCATTTAATTTTCATTTCAGAACTTAAATGGCCCAAGTCTCGTTTTTTATGCTAAAATGTTGAAATAAATAAAGTAATTGTTCATAGGCTAAAAAAAAATATAATATATAAAATAATAAATAATAAAATTAAAAAATATTAAAATAAAATAAGTAAATAATAATAATAATAATAATAATAATAATTTTATTAATAATATATAAAGAAAAATATATATTTTTATTTTTATTTTTAAATTTATGTTTTATTTGCGATCTGTATTATATTAACAATAATAATTTCACGTATAATAATAAATAAACTTAATTCATAGACAGTTAATAATGTTAATCATTAAATGTAAATGTAATGTAATGATATTGTTTGCAGATTTTCAGTCCGGTAAGCTGTAATACCTCAACATCTGGTAGCCTTTCTGCCTGTTCCATCCTCAGAGCTGCAACATGTAAGTTCATACTGGCTTTATCGCGGCCGATAGACTTACTTCATTCTCAAGGCTTAGCTGCTAATGCAGTCCTAAGAGCCAGTGCACTTTATAGGTCTTATACTTGTGCCACCAAGCAAACCTCCGATGCAAATATTCCATCTGTTTTGCTGACTGGAATTGAATCAGCCATAGAATGAATCAGTTGGACACTTCCTGCATATTCAAAAGATACCAAGTTCTTATAGAAAGAGGTTGGATACAAAAGTAAAGAAAATACATTAAAAAAAAAAAAAATTATGAGATTCTGTTTACACTCGAAATAATTTTTTAAGATACAATTGAATATATATATTTTGTACTTAACTTAATCCTTTCATCATCATAAAAGCATTTACTATTTTACCATAATTTGTTTAATCATTTGTTTACTGATCAGAAAATTTCTAGCTATTTTGAGTAGAGTTTCAATTCATTCAAGGAACTGTTTTTACACAGAATTGTTGAATATTAAACCGTTTATTGGAATATTAAATCGTTATTTGGTATTTACTTCCGTCAAAGACTGTCACTCAGAAAAGTATGTACATGGCCACAGTTTGCTTTTATATGTCAATCACATTGATAAAAAGTGTCAGAAATGGTTAAAGCCCAATAACCAAATATTTGCAGCTGAATTGAATAAAATGTGGGTAGAAATTACCGCAAGTCTCTTAAAATATTCATAAGAATTGAGACTTAAATGTCAAATTTCTTCGTAATTAAATGTTGTGCATTTCATACTGAACCACACATCCAGGAGGCCAGATAAGGGGGCGAAGCCGTAAATGCCAGCTGTCACACAGTAAACAGCGTGACAGTTGTTCATAATTTTGACAGGGGGCGGGGGCTGGCAGTTGGGGTCTCCCGGAGGGTCGCAACTTTTTTCGCGCACTCGCTCAATGTTGGACTCATGAATTTTTCAAAATCAAATCAAAAGTCCGGCCCGCCACGCCCCCTTGTGAATAGCAATGGCTAACCCCGACAGCCATAATTTTCAGACAGTTCAACAATCTCGCGTGACTTTTTTCAAGCCATTCCGTGACTCGATTATGGCACACGGGACACATGCGTCTTCCTGTTGCCCCTGCGGGCTGCGACGCCAGACGCCGACGCCAGAGCAGCAATGTGGAGCATGGCTTACGGCTTGCAAGTGTGTCTACGAGTGTTGCTGTGTGCGTGTGAGTGTGGGTGTGTGTGCGAGTATCATCCGCTACGCCCACACGCACACACACGTGACAATAAAACAAAAAGTTGAAAAAAAAAACTATTGTCTGGGATTTTAAAAATTTATAAGCTTTTGACATAGTTAAAGCCTGTTTAACTTGGATGACGAGGCAGCTTAAGCCGAGTGACTTCAATCTCATCGTAATATGAAAATTAAAGTTGTCTATATTATAATTTAGTATATATTAAATATAAATAGTTGCTTTAGCTTAGTCTTCAGTAGTCAAAGCACCTGTTTGCCTAGTTAAAAGCTACAGAGAACACTAAACAGAAATGTAAACAGCAATTAGCTCTATTAGTCAACTCCTATTATCATATGTATATCGCTTTGCCAAAACAATGGGTATACAATAAATATTATTATTATTATTTTCTTTTTTCTCAGTCCTCACAAATTGAGTGAGGTTTGGCTCTAATTTTATGTATATATATGTGTTGTTAAAGTACTATATGTGATTGTACAGTTTCTACACTTAATAAACCAAAATTTAAAAAAAAAAAAAAAAAAAAAAAAATCATATGTATATCAAGCCACGCTCAAATTCGCATTAGCAAAAAGTTTGTCAAAAAGCGCTGCATACTTTCAGGCGGTCGCAGCTATACAGCGAATGGCATTCAATCAGCGCCTAAGAGCGCGCCACGCCCATTGAAATTTTTGGCAATTTGCAAAGCAACTGTAAATAATAATTACAAGGAAATATACATGACACAAATATGTATATGAGCACCATTTTTGGAGGCCGAATGTCGGCCGGCTTAGTGCATGTGTAGCACGTGTAAGTTGTTAATTACAATTAATGCCGGCAGACGGCGCGCCGTCCAGGTAGCAAATGTGGCCCGTGTGTTGAATTTAAGCCAGACAAAACAACTTTTCAAATTGCCACAGAGAGACAACGCAGCACAAACAAATTACAAAATGTTGCTTCGGTAGAGAGGAGAGAGAAAATGAGCCAATAATTAATCATTTTATCGAGTAACAGGACTTTGCTGTATGCTGTGCTTTGGCAGAAAAAAAAGAACGTATATAATACCAATTTTTTAAGAAGAGACTCACTTTTATGAATTTTTATAATTAAAAAAAAAAAAAAAAAAAAAAAACAGTCATGAACAATACAATCGAAAAAAATAATAATAATAAAAGTAATTTTAATAGTTATTGATGGATGATGATAAAAACAAATTTTTTTATTTTTTTATTTTTATTTAATTTAATTATTATTATTATTATTTTTTTTTTTTAATTAATTTTATTATTTCTATTTTTTTTAATATTTTAATTTTATTTATTTATTGTGTATTTATTTATTTATTTATCTATTTATTTGTTTATATAGTATGCCTAATAAGACATACAGGGTACTCCGAAAACCCCTTTGTGCTTTGATAGAGCATAGAAATATCGTTAAAATCCAACTGCGTTTAAATGTAAGAAGTGAATATATATTAATGAATGTAAGTAAGAGTGTGTGTGTGTGTGTGAAAAAGGAATATGTAAGCTTTGGCCTGTCAACAGCTAAAGTGTGTATTCAGTGTGTATGTGTGTGTGTGTGTAGGTGTCTGAAAATGTTAGGAATTTTTAATAAAATAATGCGCTGCATAGTTTACGCTTGGGTTTTTCCAATTGATTGGACTGAAGCGACTGAAGAGTCATATGTGTATGTACGTTTCGCTCAGCAAATAAAAAATTCAAACTGCAAAACATAATTATATATATATATATATTCGATTTATTCGTATACGACGCATTAATGTGATATTAAAAAATATAATAAAGTAATAAAGTCTAAACAATCTAGATGCATAAATAATTACTTATATACACAAATTTAAAGCTTAAACATTGATTATTTGTTTCTATTTGGTTAAATGGACTTGTGTTTACACTAAAATGCCATTCGATAATAACTCAATCGGAATATAAATAGCCAAAAGGACTTTATAAAAAATATGCTCATATTTACAAACACACACGCATGAATGTATCTCTGAGTGTGTGCGTGTGCTAGTGTGTGAGTGTGTATAAAAATATGTATATATATAAATTTACATTTGCTGCCAAAGCAAACAGTTTTGCTGTGCATTTAGGGCCAAGCCGAGGGCCATGACTTAAAGCTACATACGTAAATATTAGGTTGGTGTGGAGCGGAGAGTGGAGAGTGGAGAGCGGGCTGGATGGGGGCGATGTTTGGTCTCTAGTACAATAGTTGCTTGTCGGCGTACATGCTGTCCCAGAGCCAGAGCTTGTCGGCCTCAGGTAAGTCAATCACGTGCACATCTTTTGAAATATTCAGGCACTTGAAGACCGCATCCTGCCGGGATATGGGCAGCCAGACCTCTGGCTGTACGCTAGTCGTGTTGCCGTCCGGCTCCTCCTGCGGATAGAGCGCAATGCTGGGCTTGCCGGTCGCCGCGAAGTGCACCAGCATGGACACCAGACGCTTTATCGTCCTGAACTCGTCCGAGTGCGTCTTTAGCTTTTTGGCGGCCGCATTGTAGAACAAATAGGATAAATCATCGGCATGGCACGTGCCGCGCACCTTGCGGCCGCAGGTAATAATTCGCATTATGTTGAAGTGCTCCGAGTCAAAATCGAATCGATACAGAAATGTGGGCGCTTGCGGCGCGTGCCGTCTGCGCGACAGCAGGGTGCGATGGATGCCGTGCCAGAAATATTTATACGAGCAGAGCTGTAATAAATTCAGTGCATGGATTAAAGCCAGACATCTTAATACTTCAGTATGGGTAAATATATATATATATAGAGAGAGAGAGGGAGATTGGAGGTGAGCTGTATATATTCCTACCTGTTCTATGCACAGTATCTATCAAAGAGCAGTAAAATGAATTTATAAATTCATGTTTATACGTATCTATGCTTTAATGTTGTGATTTATTGTATTTATTATTTATATTTATATATTTTTACTGCTCTTTGATAGCTACTGCGCATACAACAGGTAGGACAGGTGGAAATATATACAGCTTAATTCTCGTCATTTATTTTGTATGCTTGGCTGCCGCACTCAAGTTGATTTATATTTAAATATCATCAAGTCACTCTTCTAGTTCTATTTCTTTTGAACCAATTGCAATATACAAATATTGGGCTATGAAACGTGTCCAACATGTTTAAGCATTAACATGAAATTTACGACCAGCCCCAATGTGAAAGCGATTGAGTCTGGGGACATGCGATTAACACTTGTGTCCTTTGCTTCAATCACACGCCATGGGAGCAATTGGCAATTTAGATTAATTGTTTATGAGAAAATAAATGTTCACCTGTTCCTATAACAGGAAACGGACATTCAAACAATTCTCTAGCTCTTAAATCTTCAGAGATCGACGCGTTCATATATAAGGACGGACGGACAGGCGAACAGACAAGCTGACTGCGGGACAGGTCGCCTTGATCAAGAATGTTTATACTTTATGGGGTCTGTCACGCCTCCTCCTGTTATATAGTTTTGTGAAATATATTATACCATGATTTCCCATTTTCAATATGTTCAAAAGGCATCGCCCTTACCAACAGATCAGCTAAAGTGGAAATAGCTCACTCATCGATATATACCTGAAGCATAGATGATTCCTCAAACCGCTCTCAATGTTACGAGACTCAGAGAAAGACAGCAGCTCAGCATAAAGACTTACTTATATTTAAATTATCAGACTCATCTGCTCATCTGTGTGAGGCATTGATGGCACAAGCTCACTCATCTGAGTTTAGCATAGCTGACACATCCGCATTGACTTTTATATCTTAATCATCTGAATACAGCACTCATCTTAATTTTGCGTCAGTGGCTATCGTTCCACCATCTAGTTCTTTGAGCCACTCTGAGTATTCCTCATCAAAGGCAAACATACTCAAAAGAAGAGAGTGACCCAGAATAAATTATTGTCCCTCATTATTATATCTCAATCAGCTGTGTATAGCATAGGTCTATGTAGCTCATTCACATCACACACTCTGTATCATACACGACTGTATATCAACATTCGGGTTCATTGAGCTGCGCTGAGTATCCCCAGTATCGGAAATGTTCATTTTATGGGATAACCTCTTCATAAAGAGCTACAGACTTGAGTATAGTAGAACTTGGAATATATCTTTAATAAGACTACTCTTATGTGGCCAACTCTATTCTACTATGCCGCAAATTCCATTTATACGGCATCCCAATTTATTTATAACTTGGTAAACAAATCAGCGAAAGAGCACAAGCTATTCCATAACAATCAAGTAACTTTTTTTTCCAACTGTATCACATCTACCAATCTATATTTCACCTTCGCCTTTTACATTTCTTCCACCGATTTCCTATTGATCTTTAGCCATTTATGTCTATACTCTCCTACTATATATATATTATCTAGATATAGATCTAGATCTACTATATATTAATATATTTTCTAGATCTACTTACATCACAGTATTGTAGTATTGTCTTTGGGCTGGGCTCGTTGTCTCCAAAGTACGAGGACTTCAGCTTCCTGCCAAAGGCTCGTCGCTGGTCCGCATCGAGGCCGGCATCCTCGGGCGTGAGGAACTCGCAGTCGCCCAGCTCGCAGAGCAGATCGGGCCACTTGCGCACCTCGGGAAAGACGAGCAGCCCCTCGAAGGAGTTGCCGCCCACGACCAGGGGTATGTCGTTGCCCCAGCAGTTGCGCATCATCTCCAGCGGGTGCTTTGGTATCACACAGTGCTTGGACTCGTACGGCTCGACGGTGGGTGCAAAGCAGAACATGACCTTGCGCTGATGCCGCTCCTCCATGGTGACAATGTGCTCGGCCATGCGCAACATGCTGCTCGCCTTGCACTGTTGCAGATGCTTGAATATCTCCCGGTCGATCGGCTCGCCCGTATAGCCCGTGGCCTTGGCCAGGCGGTACGCCCAGTCGTTCTTGGGCGTGACGGCCCAGGGCGACAGAGCCGAGCCGGACATCATCACAGCCTTGTGAAAGAGATTCCGTGTCTGCTCCGTGAGCATCATGTAGTGCGTGGAGGCGCCTCCTGCGCTCTCGCCAAAGACGGTTATGTTATTCGGATCGCCGCCAAAGAATTGACAATTTCGTTTGACCCAGCGCAGGGCGAGCACCTGATCCTTGAGGCCCGCATTGCCGGGCACATCCAGCTCGGGGTCGTCTAGCGTGAGAAAGCCCAGTACGCCCAGGCGATATGTAACGGTCACCAGCACCACGTGCTCCATCATGATGTAGTCAGGACTGTAGAGATCTCGCGAGGCTTCGCCCATCTGGAAGCCTCCGCCATAGATCCAGACGAGCACGGGCAGCGGCTTTTGCGGCTTCAGCTGTAAAAGAATAAATGCCAATGAAATCTAGCTTCACCTTGAAGTAAACTATTCATTAGACCCACCTCCCTGGTATACACGTTCAGGTACAGGCAGTCCTCGCTGCCCTGCACCTGCTTCAGCACCAGATTCACCTGGCAGGGCTTTGTGCGTACGCGCGTGCACCGCCTCACCTCCGTCCAGGCATCCGGCTCGACGGGCGCCTTAAAGCGCAAATCCCCCACCGGGGGCTTGGCAAAGGGTATGCCCTCAAAGCTGTAGTAGTGCGGGCCGTACACCGAGCGCCACTTCACGCCCTTCACCCGGCCATAGACCGTGTCCGCAACGACCTTATCGTTGCTGCGCAAATGTTGTTGCTTTGTCTTAAACTTGACATAGCTAGAAGCAAGAGATAAACAAAGGTGAGCATCATTAATGCAATTCTCATCCGACAGGTGAGTGCACTTCCAGCCAATCAAACTGACCAAGTGTTTGAAAAAACATTCGCCTGCTTTGTTTGTAAACATTCAATAGACACTTTACGCGGGCCTCCATAGCCCGCAGTAGCCAAACCACATGAACAAATTCAAATGATTTCATCAGCGGGTGGCATACAAATGGGACTTAGAATAACTAAACAATATTATAATAATTTACTTTATATCTTATATATACTATATATCGATGTGAGTTGCTTCATCTATTATTATAATAATTTACTCTATATCTTAAATATATTAATCTAATCTAATCTAATCTTAATCTACAGCCCTAGGTTAGTTACATACATATGTACTTAATATATAGAATAAATATATTTAAATAAAACAGATGAATATAATTCAATATACATATAATTCAAAACAGATTATATTTTATCAATTTTATTTAAAGACATTGTCAAAATATAATTTTTAATAAATTTAAAAAAAATTCATAGGTACTTCACATATAGGAATAAATATGTTTAAATAAAACAGATGCTTAATATAATTCAATATATAATTCAAAACAGATTGTATTTTATCAATTTAAGTAAATAATAATAATAATAATAATAATAATAATAATAATAATAATAATAATAATAATAATAATAATAATAATAATAATAATAATAATAATAATAATAATAATAATAATAATAATAATAATAATAATAATAATAATAATAATAATAATAATTTAAAGACATTGTCGAAATATAATTTTTAATAAATTAAAAAAATACTACAAAAAATCCTCTTTACTTGCAATTAAAAATAAATATTTAATGAAAAACAATTCCATGCTTCATACAATTTGTCTTGAATATTAAATAATATTAAACCTGATTAACTTTATGGAAGACAAACAGATATTTTTGAATATAAAAATTTATTATTATTATCTACCTTTTCTCTTAAAATACTTTTAAAGAAAATTCTAAAATTAACCTTAATATTTATTAATTTAATTCCTATCTTAAAATACTATTTAGACTTCCACTAATTATTTTCCTTTAAAATTAATTCTTTTAAATATTTAAATTTACATTTAACTAATAACAAATAATTGCATTCATAAATTAGTTCATTTATCATTAATTAGACAAACTTAAATAATTTACTAGACCTTTATAAAACTATGAAAGATCTCATTTTCTAATTTTGTAAATTAAATAAAGGAATTTTCAATAATTTCGAAATAAATTGTTTTTAATTATTAATGAGTTTGCTCTTAATTCCTTTCCCTCTTCGCTCTGTCCCACTCTCAGTGCAATTTTGTTGATATTTAATGAACAAAGCAAAAATTTAGCGTCTTATCAATGCTATCAAACACAACCTTAAATTCTAATCAAAATAAAACCAATTATCAAATCTACTGAAAATAACAAATTCACTGCAAAGCAAGTAAAACACCGTCTAACGCTTTACTTGTTGTCGTTGTTGTTGTTTTAGAACAGGGTATTACGCGTACGTGAACGCCAGAGAGCGAGCGCCCCCATTAAGTATTTCAAGTGCGTTTCCATTTAGAAAACGTGCCAACCAAACGATGCGTGAGTCGAGCCACAGCAGGCCGCGGCGCCTCGATAGAGATTTTCAGATATGGAAATATTAAAAAAATTTGCTGCTCACACAAATCACTCGTAAGCAACAAATTAATTAGCAGCCGGCGAAGTTTATCATCTTCTTCTACTATTTTTACAGAGCAG
Source organism: Drosophila mojavensis (assembly GCF_018153725.1). Classification (NCBI taxonomy): domain Eukaryota; kingdom Metazoa; phylum Arthropoda; class Insecta; order Diptera; family Drosophilidae; genus Drosophila; species Drosophila mojavensis. The sequence goes on along the minus strand of NW_025318726.1, from coordinate 53,416 downwards.
AGTGCAACCTTGAGGGTATTTTCATAATTCAAGCACTCTTCTTAGCACTTTGTGTGAATTGTACAACACTTATACAGTGCGCGCTAATTGCAAGCATTAATTCTAGAATTTCACCAGGCTCAAGGTCAGCGTAGGCTACATAAACGAGCTCACAGCTATAAACTAACCTGCGCTAGACTATAGAACTGGTTATTCCAAGCTGAGCAACATATAGCCCCGATACATGTATGCCTGTTATATATATGTAAATATATATATTCATATAACTTTTATTTTTATGACCGTCTGAAATGAAAACAATCATGCGGCAGACGCAATATCCCATAGCCGGGCCGCATCTGCTTCTGGGTCTGCTGGCGATTTGCATGCCGATTGAAATTGAAATCACAAAGCAACGACGCTCGCAGAAATCTCTGACATTGACTTTGCATACGAAACTAACCACATAAATTATTTACAGTGTGCTAATCAGACGTGCATACAACATATCTAAAATAGATATACCCGAGCAGCAGCAGCGGAAGTCTTTATGTCAACAGCATTAGTTGGTTGCTGTCTGAGCGTTTGGCAGGTGCGAAATGTCTGTGATTATTAACGCAAATTTAGAGTTTCAAATGATGAATACCCTTGTAATAAAGTTAATTTATATATACATATGAAAATATGAACAACCTCAACAACCTCGTCTGCTGCCATCTAAACAAGCTTAACGACCATCGCTGAGAATTAGCAAATTCCTTGTCAATTAGCTGGCAATGCGTTAGCTTTTTAGAAAATGCATGCCTCAATTAAAATAAGTGTGCCATAACTCAAACGAAGCAAACATAGTGGAAGAGATCCGAAATCAATCAATATTTCAATTCATCATTTCGACTGCAGCGCACTGCAGGTCAACGACATTTTGGCCCAGCACATTTTATTTTGGCTGCCAAAAATGTGGCTGAACAAATTTGTAGCCATTTATCAAATTCGTGCAGCGATGTGTAAAGTAATGCAAATGCAAAGTCTGAAATCGCTTGCAATTTTAGCAGCCATTGATGGATTTCATTTCGCCAAAGAACGATTCCAGACACAATACGCTCCACTATAATATTCAATTTATTATTTTTATTTTTATTAATGGATGTGTGATTCCGTTTTATTGCGATAGAAACAGGTCGACAGCAAGAGAAAATAATTAACAAATAAAATATACAATATAAACCTATCAAAATTTTGGTTAAGCTGCGAATTTTGCTGTTCAAATCGAAAATCAAAATTTAGCTTGAATTTGCCACTGCAGTCACTTAGCTTCCTATAATATTTCAAGTAAAGACGCTGCAGTCGGGCATTACCGAAGACAGAATACTCATTCACTGCCCAAACGCCCCCATTTGGTATTTATGTATTATTTCAATACCAATAGAGTATGTCAACCGTATTTTAGTTGTTTTTACCTCTAAGACTATAGAAAATAAAGTTTTTCCCGGTTTGCCACGCCCATAATGGGCTGTCAGTCCGAGTAAGTTTTTCAACTCTCTAGCATTTTAACTAGCATGGTTTCAGAGATACCGGAAAATGCATGTTCGATTTGTCATGCCCATAATGGCTCAAGAAAATCTTGACAATCTTACAAATCTTGAGTATATAACTCAACGGCATAAATGAGTAAATGCTACAAATTTCAAATCTCCAAGTTCAATTGCGGCAAAATGCTTTGCATTCAGACAGACAGATGGACGGCCAAAGGGACGGACAAATGGATGGATAGAAGGACACACAGCAGGATGGACATTACATAACACCAATATGCCCATTTCTCTTTCGTGAATGTGTACAACTTTTAGTTCACTTGCATTTAAAGCCAAAATATTGAGTAAACTTTATTACGATTCAGATAAAATTTCTAAGTTTCATGAAAAGCTATTTCCCTATATTAATAATGAATATTAAGAGTGTTTCATTAATGACTCGACTCGAATTATTTTACTTGCATTTATTATTCAAATTGCTTGACTAATTAATTATTTATACAACAAACACAGGCCTGCACAGAAAATGTTCAGCTTTAAGCAAGCCAATTAAATAAATGTATTACTAAAACGAATACAATTCAATTTAATGGCACTGAGACTAGGTGTAAAAATTAGTTCTGCTGTTCGCAGCTGTTGTTTTTTTTTACTATACGAATACCTGGAATAATTACCCAAGCGTTAATTCTCAATTATTTCCTAAGCGTCGCTACCATCTGAAATTGTATTCAAGTCTTGCGAAATAAAAAACTCGACGGAGCCCCGGCCAAAACTCCGCCAAAGACTCGTTTTTTGTTGTTGCTTTTTTTTTTTTATGCATCTACGCAAACAGTTTGTTGACATTTCGAGCTGCTGACACAGTTTGGCGAGTCGGCAGAATTTTTACAAAAATAACGCTAAGCTAACCCTGACATTTTGAAGAAGTAAGCCAAACGTGTGCATAGCAAATTTTCGCTTTGATCTTGACTTTGGCCAGTTAGTCAGAAGGTATTCAACTGCTGTTCGATTCCACATAAATTGGCTTAAGGCAGCGTTGATAATAGAATGGGCCGTGTCACTTGATAAGCTAACTAAACTTTGATTTATGTAGCGAAGTGTTCAAGCAAAACTTACTCGGCCACAGTGACTGCGCCCTTATCAACCGATTTCGCATTGCTATACATATTCTATAATAGTAACATTAAATTAGGCAGACAGCTGATAAAAACTACGTACAAGAAACATTGGTAAACCTTTTCAAATTACGTTTACTCATTCTGACTGGTCACTGGGAACAAAGTTCACTGTAGTACAGTCAGACTAGACATAGTGACGATCTTATCGGTCGCTCGCTCCGGCTCAAGATCAGCCGGATCATCAAGGTGAAACGTAAGTGCAGACAATGCGGATGCAGATTTATATAGAAAGACCTCCAGCTGTATGTATATGAACCGGATTCACAGTGCTCGATGAGTCCAGCCTCTGTGGCAGCTCTGCGATTGCTACGGCTGCTACGGTAGGCTAACTGATGATAAGCTCAATATTCCAAGCTCTGACGCAGTAATCTCATACAAATTTATATTTATAGTTATTTTTATTTTTATTTTTAATTTTTTTTTTTTTTTTTTTTTTTACTGATGGGCGATAAGCCGTACTCATGCGAGTGAGAAAGGTTCAACCGGCACTTGAACTATTCGATAGATTCCTATTAGGCCAATCAGACGGCAATTTTCATTTGCGAATCGATTGCAAATGTCACAGGGCACGAATGTTTCTATTATATAATAAGTGTGCAATAATCAAGACTAATGTCGTAAAGACTAATGAATGTGACCTAGATTAGTTGTAATATTTTCTGGGTATGACTAAATTATTATTTTCTATTATATGACTAAATACAATTGAAATTATTTTATAATTAAGCTACGATAAAATTCTTATCTATAAATATACACAGCAAATTGAAGTCACCTTTGCAAATCGCCTATTTAATTTATTTATTATAAAAAAAAAAAAAAAAAAAAAAAAAAAAACGAAAAAAAAATTGAACCAAATTGAAAGAAGTCGGAATTTTCTTAATGATCGAATATACAAAATTATAATTATTTTTAGTAACTAAAATTGTGAATTTAAATATAAATGTAAAAATGTTTTAATATTAAACATCTAAATATATTTAAATTTATATACTAAATATTTATTATTTTATTAATAAATACAAAAAACTCTTAAAATTCTTAACTTAATACTTTTAATTTGAAATATTAGTAGACAACTTTTGTATTATGAAAATTCGAATATTATGATATTTTTAATAAGTTTAACCCATTAATAAAATGGTTTTTTTTTTTTTTTTAACAAAAATATACATTTTTTTAACTTGATTTACTTTTGATCAAAATATCTGTAGAGAGATATTTTATTTCTATTTAAAATGTATAAATGAGTTTTGGAAAACCAATTAACTTATAAGAAATAATATTTTATCACTTTAAAAAATTAACCAAATATTTTATTACCAATATTTTAATACATATATATTTTTAATTTATATATTTGAAATTTAAATATTTACAGATAAATTTTGTAATTTTATGATATGTACATAACATCAAAAAATAAATAAAATCAAAAACAATTTATTTATAATACATAAATTAAAGATGTGTTCATTTGAATTGAAATATTTGTAGCTAGCGTTAGAATAGTGTTATGTAAATAACATGTATTTGTAAATATAAATTTAATATTATTTACCGAAGCTTTACTTGAAAATGTATGCATTTCATGTCATATATAAATATTTGTATTCACTTACTTCAATGCAATGCGCATCTGATCGGCGATGGCAATATCGAATGACATGTTCTCTTGTGGCTTTGCAGCAGCTCGCCAATGCAGCGCAATTTGATTCCTTGCCTCTGGGCAATTAGACACACTCACACACACACACACACGCACGCGCGCACACACAAACAGGAAAAACAATTCTAAATCACAATAGATATCAGCGTGACAGGTCAAATTGTTTTAAGTGGCAAATGGCAAATTGCAAGCGGCAAGTGGCATAGAAAAAATATGAAACGCCTACGCGGCGTATGCGTAACGTGGCCTTTTTGCAGGCTTTCGTCTTGGTTTGAAATGCCCGATTGATTTGTCGTTTCACTTATTTTCTTTACAAAGGCTTTCGAATTTGCTACTTGATTGAAATTTGCACTCGTTCGGATTTTGTCGTTTCTCGCTTAATTAGCTGTGCTGCTGCGCCTCATTGATTGAGATTGATTGAACGCCGGCTTTGGGGCCTCGGGCTTGACTTGCGTTATACTCAGGGGCTGCGCGTCTACTGAAGCATTTGAAGTAGGCGCTGTTTAAGTTTAGTGGTCGAGCGCTCGACGCTGACGCTCGACGCTCGACGCTCGAATGCTCGAGCGCTCGGACGTATGTACGTAGCGCACGCACACACACAGAGAACCGCAATTTTTACACTCATTTAGTCTGGCCGGTCGTACGAGTGATATTCTCAATGTGTATGCTTGTGTGCGAGTGTGACTGGGTGTGAGTGTGAGTGTGCGCTGCCTGGTTTCGCACTCAAATGCCCATGGCATTGTCTGCTCGAGTGAGTTCGCTTGCTGTCTCTGCTGGACGCCGTTGTTTTGTTTAAACGTTATCGTTCTTGTTGTTGCCTTTTGTTTATGGTTTATAGCATGTGCACACACATACACACATACGTACACACAATAAAACACACACAAGCACGAGCACACAAAATAGTTTTCACTGCAGTTGCCTTTTTGTTGTTGATTTGTTTGAGTTTTGGTTTTAAAGTTATTTTATTTTGTTTATGCACATATTTCACTGTGTTTGCACTTTATATATTGTCGCACGGGGCGTATGTGCAACAATTTGTAGTACATTGTTTTCGGAGCGGAAGCCATGTTAATCAACAGTTTGCGACAAGTTTAGAGCTCAAAATGTGTGCCAAAATAATATGCACACATATGTATGTATTTATGTATGTATGTCTGTATATATTAACTATATTTATTTTTGTCAAACTGATGCGAGTGACATTCCGTTCGGGTAAGCCTCACATTATATTTATAAACTCTAATGTGGCCAGTGCGCTCGCATAGAAACTCGTTTGAGTCCTGCCTCACTAATTTTAGCATAGTTTTCAAGCCCTCAACAAAGTAAAGAGCAGACTATCCGCCACGATTAGGCTCACAGCAGTGCAAAGCAGTTTCTCTCGCTCCCATTGAGTGATTTCCAAGTAACAAGTGCTCAATTTATTCATTTTGCACTCGATTGGAAACTGTTGCATGTGCTGCTCATTGTATTAGGATATTAGGGCTCAGGCGCATCATTAGCGCAGGCAATTAGTGTTATTAAAGCAGTCCACTCGTTTCAATTAGCTCGCCACTGAACGTCAGCTGAGGTGCATATAATTAATTTAATAAACTGCCCATCAAGGAATATAGATTTAATATTCAATCTACGATTACTGGCGCATGAGAGGGAATGCAGGTAATGTAGTATACGTATGCATATAAGTGGACTATTGACTTGTCTGACCTGTTTTCGATATTCCACGGCATATTTTAAAAGCGAACTTTATTTAATTAATTATAAAGCCAACCGGCTTACAATCAAATGGCCCACGTAATTGTTGACTGATATATGACGAGTGATATTATATTTGAGATAAGGCCTCGTCAATAAAACAATTACAGCGTTTAAAAGCTATGATTAGTTATAAGATTATATAAACTGTCAATATAAACTACAGGTATTACAGCTTTCCACATATTTCAAATTACAATGTGAATATTATTTCAAGGTTCTACTATTTATTTGTATGTTTTAGATACAACTAATATCGTGTAGCGTGTATTCAATTGAAACAGCAAATTATAGTAGTACCTGTTGAGGAGGTATGATAGCGTCACGCTACATATGTGTACATATATGATGGCCAAATTATGGAATACAACACAATCCCAAAGGGGAAGTCCATTTGCGCACTGTGTGGGTGTTTAATTGAATGCTGATAATTAGATATTATTAAGTCAAATATGATACAAGCCAATAATGGTAATAGTAATAAGAGTAAATATTCAATTATTGATTTTAACGCATCATATTAACATAACATAATATGTATACTAATACTAGAATTAATGTAGTGAACAGTAATTCCATCAATGATACATGAATTCAAACTAATGATAACAATAATAATACGAAAACATATATTAAGAGTAATACTAACACTAATACTAATGCTAGTGCTAATACTAATAACAATTATAATAAATATGATGGCAAGTGTTGACAGACGGATGCCAGGAAAACAAAGACTCCAGATGGAATCGACAAATACAATCATAATATATGGTAGCGAAGTATAAGAGAACTCTTTAAAATCTGAAGCAAATGCTAACCATGCAAAGAAGATCAGCCGTAAGGATAGCTTCACCATACCGCACAGTCTCTGGAACTGCCGTGATAGCGATAGCAGCAGTCAGTCTAGTTGACATGCTTGCGCCAGTAAAGTCGAGAGTTCATGAAGTAAACAGCAAAGATCATTCGACAGCTCAGTACAGCCTCATAGAAGGCATGATGCTCATACGAAAGGTACTGAAGATGGACTGCAAAAATCATTCCAGTTCTCTGAGTAGTAGATAGCACGGCGAAACATGCCCGTATTCCACAGAAACGCTCTCGCTCATGAAAAGCTATCATTTAGAAATCTAAAATAAAATGGGGAAAACTGCATGCTAAATTTACTGTGAAAATGCAATGGACGATGAGCACACCTTCTTTAGCTGCGAAAAATGGCCAGAAGAAAGAATCAACTTGGCAGAAGCTTGATGAATATAGTAGAGACTATAGAGAAATTAATGTGCAGCAGCATAGATACTTGGAAATAAGTCTGCGACTTCGCCAAAAAGATTCTGCGGCAGAAAAAGTATTACCAGGACACAGGTAAACATGTGACATTGCTCAATAAGAGCAAGAGCTCCACCTTGAAGGTTAATGCGGAATAGCTCCTGAATCTAAGATTGGAAACAGCCCTAAAATAAGAGAATTTTAGCCGGTAAAACAGTATGACACAATAGCCAGAGTGACGACCTGACTGATGCTGCAAAATGTATATTTACTTACCTCTACCACACACACACACAAAACTAATAATTACGTATGAAAAGATTAACAAGTGTAGTAGGAATCATACTAATACTAGCACTAGCACTAGTACTAGTGGAATCATTACACTTATACTAATTCTAATATTTAAGTAAAAGCAGTATCTGAACAAATAATCATACGAATCTAATACTTACTGTAATCTTGTATTAAAAGTATTTGTTCTTATACAAATGCTGAAACTTAGCCTGATAATATTACAATACTAATAGTACTAGTACTTATTTTAGCTTAGATGCGAATTCCAATTAACAACCAATTCTTATGTTACGTTATACCTAATAAAATACTTAACTTACTTAAAAATAGTAGTAGAATCATACTAATATAGACTAGTACTTATTCTTAATATATGCTAATACGAATAAGATAGACAATTTAAATGAATTAAACCACATAATTAAGCCACACAGACAGGCATAGCGCTTGGCATTAAATTCAGGTAACTCTGCCTGGCAGATGCTGTGCCAAGCAGAGAACTCGACAATTGTCAGAGCTCGCAGACGGTGAATAATGTAGTACTAGCCTGGCTGGCCGGCTCTAGGCATATAAATAACTGGACAAGCGGAGCACGTTCGGACTGAGGCACAGTTGAATACGTTGAGCTGTATCCAGGTAATAGCTCAGCTTGTATTTGTGGGATTATGTGCGTCGAGCAGCTTGTAAATTTAATTGAATCGCCAACAAAGGACAGGAATAATTATTTGGGATACCACATATATATATAAATATATATGGAATTTAGGTTAAACGAAAAGTGAGTGTGTGTCGCCCAGGCCAGGCCTATATGTATTTCAATTTATTGGGGACGCTTTTCGGCATTCTTTTTGGTAAACTCCTCTGCGGACTTCATGAACTTCTTGTGATCTTTGACAAACTCCTCGGCCAAATCGGAGCGCAACGGATGCTCTGGTTGGGGATTGTGCACAATGTCGATGAGAGCCTGAAACACCTGCTCGGTGCGCGTTGTTGGCTTCCAGTTATCGGCCGTTATTATGGACAGGCACACCTGGCCCTTCTCATCGACGTTGGGATGATAGATCTGGGTCTTGAACAGTATTCTCGGCGGCATGAACGGATACTGGGCAGGGAAGCTAACTTCGATGCGAAAGGCACCCTTGTTGTACGGCGCCTTCTCCGGCACCAACAGTCCGGTCCACAGCAGCAAGGATTCATCTGAGGCTTCCACATTGCGCAGGACCTTCGACTTGGCGGCCATGATATCGCTAAGCTCGCGACTTAAACGATGCGACGCGGACATAGTTTTAATTTATTATATATATATTTTTTTTTGTATTTTTAGTTATTTTTTGGGGAGCTATAGAATTTCTAAATGCAAATAATTTCGGACTATTGTTGAGTGAATTTTGAAAGCCTACATTGTAAAATATTGTTATTCTATTTAATTGTTAAAACAATCCACCAATTGTTTATTTCGATCAACTCAATACAGCCGGATTTATGTACAAATTCGTATAACAGCAATTACATAGTTTAGTTAAGGCATTCGTCTATTAGAACAGCAGCGCCCTGTTATCATCGTAGAGACTCTCCCAGATCTTCAGCTTCGGCCATTCGGGCAGCTCAATAAACTTCAATTCATCGCTAATGTTTAGGCATTTGATGCTCTCATCGCTCTTCCGCACCGGATCCCAGGTAATCATGTCCAGGCCATTGATCTCCGAGCTGTACGGGTTGCCGGTCCTCGCAAACTGTGTCCAGATGCCCACCGTGCGCTCAATGTTGCGGTACTCCCGACTCTCCTTCGGCATGCGGTGTGCCAGGAGAGTGGCGAACTGATACGTCAAATCGTCCGCATGACTGACGCCCTTGACACCACGGCCGTAACGCATGATACGGTAGGGGAATATCAACTCCTCCGAATCGAAGTCGTAGCGATAGAAGTATACGGGCGAGCCAGCAGCATGGGCGTGTCTCGAGCGGACCACGCGCAGAGCAGGAAAGACAAAATAATAAATGGAACAGAGCTGTATGAGAAAGGGAGAGAGAGACAAATATAGTATATGAATATGAGAGAGATCTGTAAGCTGCTGTGGTTCAAGCTACATCAGAAAATCTGTCAGTAGAGCGGTCATATATTAAACGGAAGGCTCAAGTTGTCAGTGACTAAGCTTTAAGTTAGTCTTAATTATAATATATATTAATTCTAATCTCTAATACGCAAACAAAATAAGTTTATTGCTCAATCACTGGCCGGTAATATAGTGGGTCTATCAATCAAATCATGTATTCATCTATTCATTAATGAAATATTTAATTAGTCAATCAATCATTTGAATAGCACAACAAACAATCAGGCCATCAGGCAATACCAATACAATAATGGACTCTATCAATCAAGCAGTAATGTGAGTTTTTGTCACTCAGACAATCATTGAATCAATCAAAGCAGCCATTCAATTATATCTGTCTCTCATGCAATCTATCAGAGTCAATCAATTAAGTAACTAGATATTATTCAACCAATCTATTGAAGGACTAGCCAATCTTTATTACATCATATAAATATAAGGCTTTAATTCAATCAATCAGTCAGTTACTTGTTATATTGAACTAGGCAATAGCTTCAGCCAATCAATCATTCAACAAATCTGGGATCAGCAAAAGTTTCTATGTATGATATTTAAATTTAAATAAGATCACGAAATGACCAGAGATGTAGAAAAATAATCAGTCAATCTAATCAATCATTTTAGCATAACAATCAGTCAGTCAATCATAAAGTCCGACTGCTAAATCAATCACTCCGTTAATCAATCAATAAGTCGGAGCCCATCAGTCAATCAGTCAAGTCCCTTTTCTCGCTCAATCAAATTGATTGAAGCAACTTACATCCATATAATTATCAGGTGTAGCCTTCTCGCCTGTCAAATGAGCGCTGCGTATCTTCTGACCCCAGCTGCTGACCTTTTCGCTGTTGATCGCTGCCAGCTCGCGGGGAACGAAGGGCGTGCCTGAGTCCACCTGCTGCACCACCTGGGGCATCAGTTTGATCTCTGCATAAGCAAATTTTCAGCTTGTGCTCCAGCGGGAAAATGAATTGCCCACTCACCTGGCACCCAGAGCAAACCCTCGTACGAGGTGTTGCCTATCATCATGGGTATCGAGTTGCTCCACGCGGTCTTCATCATCTCGAGCGGATGCTTCGGCAGGACGCACTCGGGCGTGGTATATGGCTCCAGCGCGGGGCCAAAGGCAAACATCACCTTGTTCGCATGCTCCTCGGGCGTCAGCACCTGCTCCTCCACGCGTATCAGGTCCCTGGCACGCACTGTCTGCAGAAACTGTAGCACATCCTTCTCGTTGTCCTCGCCCTTGTAGCCCGCCAGCTTGGCAATCCGGAAGGCGCGCGACGTAATGTCGCCATTGAAGGCCCAAGGCGCAATGGCGCTGCCCGACTGCAGGATGCCACGATGGAAGAGTCCCTGCGTTTGGTCCGTCAGCATCATGTAGTGGGTGGAGGCAGCTCCAGCACTCTCGCCAAACACCGTTATGCAATCGGGATCGCCGCCAAAGCTGGCGCAATTGTTCTTAATCCACTTCAGAGCCATCACCTGATCCTTGAGACCTGCATTGCCCGGCACATTCAAGCCAGGAGTTTTCAAGCTGAGGAAGCCTTAAAGTAATGCATCATTAGACTGGAACCAGGTGAGATTCAGGTATTCAGTTTTCGAATTTACCCAGAGCACCCAAACGATACTGAATGGTGACCAGCACAACATCCTCCTTCATGAAGTAGTCCGGGCCGTACCAGTCGCGATTGGCCTCGCCAATGATGAAGCCGCCGCCATGTATCCAGACCAGAACTGGGCGTGGCTTGGCTGGACTGAGCTGTTTAGCAGGGTAGATCGAATGTAATTGCCGTTTCTATTTATTCGAGCACTCACTCACATTATTCGTGTAGACATTCAGATAGAGGCAATCCTCGGAGCCCTCGACCTTGTCGAAGACGAAATTCACCTGCACTGCTATGTCCTTGGGCTGGGTGCAGTCCCGTACGCCCTCCCAGGGCGTGGGTCGCTGCGGGGCACGGAAACGCAGCTCCCCAACGGGCGGCTGTGCATAGGGTATGCCCTCAAAACTAAAGTAGGGCAGATCGTAGATGGTCAAGCGCTTAACGCCCCGCACTTTGCCATATTCCGTGTCGGTGACGACCGACTCATTTGTGGTCAGACGATATTGTTGGAGTTTATGCTCGATTGTTCTGTAAAATATGACAAATTTACATAATAATAATAATGGAGTGCGCATTATATTTGCATGTACATATATATTGTATATGTGTAAGCCTAGATAATTTGATATTTTGGTCGCCCCTGAGCTCATTTTAATTATGATACCCTGCATACGCAGCGAGAGGCTAAGTGGAGTGTTTTGAAATGGTAATAGTAAATTTATTGATATATAAATGGTTTCTATCTTCATTTAATACAATTAGTCTTTAATTTGTTTGATGTAAGGAAGGGTATTCCCTTTTCGACGCACAAGCCTCAGCTTTCTTTCTTTTGTTCACACCTTTCACACTTTTCGTTTGCCTACAGGGCATCGCTGTGTCGCTCCTACTCGCCCCTTGAGCACTCTTATTTGCTTTAATTAGCATTAAATTGAAATTATTTTGCTGATGCGGCTGCTGTGGCTACCGTTGCTGCTATTTACCATATCGTCAGCCCATCAACTAGACAACAGCCTCCACATCCGCCTCTGCCGCCGCCTCAGCTGCAGCTTGTGGAGCTAACTGGAGCATTGGCATGCACATCCAGTTAACCGGGCACGTCTGTCAGTGATAAATGAACACCGGCTGACAGGCCAACTGCTCGGTCACGCTACAATGCACTCAACTGCCACTGGACACTGGGCATGTGGCGTGTGCCCCTCCCATACCCAACCATCCCCACTCGGCGAGAGTGGCTCTTAAGGCCGAGCCCACACTTCAGGCTGAACTTTGTGTCGTCAAGTAGCTCTCAGCTATCAGCGGGACACAAAATCTAGTATAAAGAAACGTGCCTCGAGATAAGGCACAGCAGCATCTACGGCCTGTGTATGGAGCCAAGGCGAGATTATTTATATAACGATTGTAAAAGTAATTGCACTTATCACACGGGCATAACTCCCATGCCAAAGGTCGACAAAATAGTAGAATTTATATAAATTTTAATATGTTTATTGTGTCTATTATTGGAACAATTCTCATTTGGAGCAAAGCAAGAGATTGCTGCAAAGCCAGACCGAATGTACAGGCTAAATTCTCAAGATCTTCATTTGCTTTGTCTGTTAGTAAATATATGTTTAAGATATGGTCAGTACAAGTCAATACATTCAAGATTTTTGTTGTATTTGTCAAACAGTGAACTCATTTATTATGTTTGATATTATTAAGTTGATATTTATAAGTATGTATATATATAGATAGATAGATAGAGAGAGAGAGAGAAAGTATAGGCCAAATTCTTTCCTTAAAATATTATATAATATTATTGCAATAATACAGTTCTAGCATAAGTTAGGGTTATCGCAACGAAAATTCCCCAGACAAACTTATATGATAATAGTCGTCATGTCTGGACTCTACTGTATTTTATTGTGAAATCACATACGCTTTCTTTTAATTATAATTAAACAATAAATTAACAAAAATGTCAAACTATTTATATTTTCTACAAAAAAAAAAAAAAAAAAAAACATAAATAAATAAATAAATAAAATTTAAAAAATTTAAATTAATTTAAATTAAATTATATATTATATTATCATAAACATACATTGAAAAAAAAAGCTAAAAACCAAAAAAAAATATTTATTTTATATAACATTATTCTTAATTAGAACCAACATAAGAGCTTAGCTCATCTATCCGTCTGTTTGACCACATGTGCATAATTATATCGAATCTTGGAACTTTAATACTTCCACGTACAGCAAACAGCTGGCCCTCAAATTTGTTTCAACTTAGTGAAAACCTCTTTTCATTTTTACAAAACATTATTATTATTATTATATAATACAACAAATATTTCTTATTTAGACTCTGGACACAGAGGGCCTTAGGATATATTCGTAATAAGCAGCCCTGTGGACTTCTTTGTACTTTGCTCTCTGTGCTCTTTATCTATATATCTATATCGGTAATGTATATATTTCAATCTGAAATATAACAAAATTTATATTTCATGAGACAAAATCTTTTGTACTCGATCACTGCTAATCAGCTCAGGTATTTATGATAAGATAGATCATTTGTCGACTTTAAGTTGGCACATCATCATGTAAAGCATTATATAAATGCAGTTGCATTCAAGCAAGTAATTAAATATAATTGCATTTATTAAACAAATAAAATATCTTGCGTTTATTTGATAAACGAATCGCAATTGTAAAGTTAATTGAATAATTACCTTCATTGTGCTTTACAGCTTGAACTTGAGAGAACAGAAATATACATATAATAATAGTATATGGAATTGAAATGTGAGATTCGAAATTCGAATGGGAAGGGTGCATGACAGGCATGACGGTTTCTGAGGCGGGGGCCCCCGATAGGCCTCGTCGCACTATCGTATTCAATGCGCATTTCGAGCCACATCCCATTGCAACTCAACGCCTTTGGCATATTTAGAGAAAAGTTCTAATAATACATTGAATGTGAATATCAAGTGCAATAGAGTAAGTATAAACAACAGAACGCAAACACACAGGCATAACGTTTAACAATGTCAACAAATTGTGTTTATATCTATGTACATACATATATGTATGTATAGATTTCTATATATCTTCGACTGGGGCAAACTGAGCGCTAATGACAGGCCGTAAATACGAAATATGCTACTCATTAAACTGATTAAGCGATTAATTTGCAAACGTATGAAATAATTGAGAGGTTATAAATTAAGGGATTATGTGACATTTTAATGGTTAACATAAAAACTTTATTGATTTACTATCAAACTGCATTTTATCGGCGGCAACAAAGAGTCAACCTTGTTGTGCGAAACATGATATCTTAAGCTATTCATTAAACGAATCAATATTTATTTATTAGTCAGTTATTAACAACAATTTCACTGCAATTTATCAAAGGAAAATACTTACTTATTATACCCTGAACCCATTTTCAATGGGAAATCAGGGTATAATGGTTTTGTTGAAATGTATGTAACAGGCAGAAGGAGGCGTGGCAGACCCCACAAAGTATATATATTCTTGATCAGGGCGACGAGCTGAGTTGATTTGGCCCTGTCCGTCTGTCTGTCCGTCTGTCCGTCTGTCCGTCTGTCCGTATGTATGAACGCGTCGATTTCAGAAGATATAAGAGCTAGAGACTTCAAATTTTTTTTAAAATGTCCGTAATTACAGCGCGCATATCAAGTTTATCATTAAAAATCGATAACTCATCTCGATCTTTTTTATCGATAAAAAACCTTATCGAAACCCTGTTATAAAATTATATCTTCTACACCTTTATTGCTAGAGACTCCAAATTTTTAATGTAAGCTTATATGCAATTTATACAATTTCGGTTTTTGTTAAAATTTACCCCCCACCTCTAAATTCTCCCCCTCACCCTCACTTTTGTAAAAAGCGTATTTCAAATACTAGAGACTTGTGCTTTGGCAATTACATGCATATTCATGTTATAATCATAATCTAAAAGTTTCATGAAGATCGTACGTCCATAAAAAAAGTTATTAAACAATTAAGTTCTCATAGTAAGCGCACACTGCAGCCCATGCGTGTTTATGCGTGGTTGCTTGTGTGTGTATGTGTTTGTGTATGTGTGTGTGTATGTGTGTGTGTGTGTATGCGTTTGTGTATGTATGCGTGTGTGTGTGTATGTGTGTCTGTATGCGTGTGTGTGTATGTGTGCCTGTGTTTGCGTACGTGTGTGTGTGTGTGTGCGTGTTTCTTGTGTAAGCTGAAAGTCGCGAAAAAGTATTGAAATATCTATTGCTCCAAGGGTTCAGGGGATCTCGTAGTCGAGCAGTCTCGACTAGAGCTTTCTTACTTGTATATAAATATATTTGTGTATCATGGATGAAATTCATACAGATGATATATGGAAAATGTGCCTAGCTTGCAGAGTTCTTTATGATATTAAAACTAAATTCGAATCAAATTATTTATCAACTGGTTCCATGTGTAAATAAACAATAAGTGAATAAATATAGTATCTATATTTGAAACGAAATAAACCTGATATAACAACACTTCATATACCTATATACGTTTATTGATTATCAAGGTGCTGTTGGCATCATATTCCACAGAAATAAATGTTGACATGTTCAAAGAAAAATGTTGATTGAGTCAGACAGACAAGTAAGTTAGTGAGCTAATGAATAGAGCAACCGATGGCCAGAACTTAAACAAGCGAGGTACTTGATCTATTAATAATGAAATAAATTAATCTAGATTAATTGTAGTTCACACAGTCGCACTCACTTCAAACGCCAGCGCAGCCGCTCAACAAAGCCGATGTTTTTGTTCATCTTCAAAATATCAGACACCAACTATATGTAGTATATGCTGTATTAGCTATTTATATATGTATGTGCGTTTGTGTTTATGAATATAATTTCGTTTTCACCGATCGCTTGGACTGTTGCGCGCCAGCACCGAACTGAAACTGAAATTAACAATAATTTTTTATTCCATATTGAGTTCAGTTGTTGACGCGAACAAAACAGGCGAGTAGAGCTCGTCAAAGAGATATAAGCACAGGCACACACTCGCATGCATATATGTACATACATACATATGTAAGTAGTACTATATACCAAGTTGAATAAAGCAAACAACTGAATAAAAACAGAACAAAACATAGAAAAAATACAGCACACAATAAAAAATAGCGAAAACACAACAAAAATTATATATTCTTTTCAAGTGCACAGATACACAGAGGCACAGCTGGGAGCTGGGAGCTGAGAGCTGAGAGCTGAAGCTGGAGCGGTTGCTGTAAAAGGCGTGGGCGGGCGAGTGAGGCTGGGGCCACTTGTTAGCAAAGCGGCTGTATAATTAATCAATTGATTTGCCAATTGCTCTGCCGGCCCAATATCGTTTTTAGCAACTTTTCTATCACCTCTAAACAACACACGCCTCGAATAGGTATTAAAAACTTTACGCTGAGCTAAGGCAAATGCTGGTTGAGGCATTCCCCCACCCGCTCCCTTCCCTCACACCGGCTTACTTGATCGCGCCGGCAGTGTAAACAAAAATTAAAAAATTGTTGTTGCTGCTGCTGTAGCCGGCACATTGTTAACAAGTTTCGCGCGTCGAGGGTAGAAGCTTTCTGGCAAAGCTTTAAGCTTACGCTTTAAGCTCAAAGCACAACACACTGGAGGATCGCAAAAGTGATGCAGCTGTCGATTGGAGCAGATTCAGTCGTTACTTAAAATTGTTTATATTTGTTTATAATTATATTTATAATTTTATGGACTATAAATTAACTCGTAGGGAAAAGTGTTAGGTTTATATGTATAATAAATGATAAAAAAAATAATAATAAAATAGATAATAGAAAAAAATCTTTATAGATATATATAATCTGAATTTAGTAACTAGTTCACTATCCAGGTAATAAATTCTATATACAGTAGTAGTAGGCCAATGAGAGATTCGAGGAATCAGCATTATGGTGAACACATCTATATATAATTTAAATACCACAATTTGAAATTAGTTCACTTGGTCACCAAAGTAACAAACTTTATTCATTGTAAATTGACTCATAAGGAAAAATCTATTCTAAAAAAAAAAGTCACCTTTATTATATTAAATATATATGATTGGAATTTAGATACCACAATTTGGAACTAGCTCTCTTAGAAGAGTTGTCAGCCACCATAAAGCAAGCGCTTGTCATTATCGTACAGCTTATTCCACACTTGAAGCCCTTCCTCCTCGAACAGCCGGTCGAAGGTTAAGTCGTAACTGATGTTCATGGCATGAAAGGGTGTCTTTTTAGTCACGGGCTTCCACTCTTCTGGCTTAGTTTCGGCACAGTTTGGATCTCCGGTTTTCGCAAATGCCGTTAAAATGCCCACCAATCGATTGATAGTGAGGCATTCCGGCGCATTCAGTTCATTTCTGAACTTAAGCTCCCTAGGAAAGATGTAGCCCAGCTCGTCGGCATGGCAGACACCGCGCCGAATGTCGCCTCCGCACAAATTGATTCTCATCAAGTTATGTTGGCTCGAGTCGAAATCGAATCTGTAAAGATAGGTGGGAGCCTCGGCAAAAGCCAGACGGGAGAGCACAATCCGGTGTATTCCATGCCAGAAGAGCTTATAGCTGAATAGCTGGAAGCAGGAAAGCCAACTTGATTTAAGCCCATACAGCGTCTGCATTTCTTTTACTCACATCCAAAAGTTGCACAATATTGTTAGTATGGATTTGTCTAGGCCCAAAATGAAAGCGTACCAGCTGCGCAGCTCGCTCAGTCAGTTCGCGTACCGAAAGCGTCCGGTACAGATCGTAAGGAAGCACTAGGGTTGGCTCTTCCTTGAGTAGATTTAGAATATGACCATTGTTGAGCTTGCTGTAGGGATACATGATCAGGCCTTCGAAGGAGGTGCCGCCCAGCAGCAAGGGCACATTCTTAGCCCAAGCGTCCCGCATCAGTTGCAGAAAAGGACGCTTGAGCAGGCCTTCGCTACCGTCATGGTGCTCCAAAGTGGGCACGAACGGATACAGGTGCCCAAATATAAGTTCCCTCGACCCGAATAGCTTATTTTGCACCAGATCCTCAGCGGGCTGCGAGCGAAGGAACTCCAAGACGCACTCCTCCGTCATTTTACCTCTGTAACCCTTTTCGTTCGCCAGGCGACAGGACAATGTATCCGTATTCGGTACATGCACCCAGGGACAGGTCATACCACCAGACATCATAATGGCTCGGTGGAACAAACCACAAGCCTCCGGCAGACACATCATAAAGTGCACCGAGGCAGCTCCCGCACTCGTGCCCATTATGGTTATATTTTCGGGGTCCCCGTTGAAGTGCGAGATGTACTGCTTGATCCAGCGCAGTGCCAGCACCGTATCGTGCAAGCCCGCATTGCCGGGTACGCCCAGCTTCGCGTTGGACATGCTAAGAAAGCCCATCACACACAGGCGATAGCTGAACTGCGCATAGACGATGTCCTCGCGCATCAAATAGTCCGGCCCATATTTGGTCCTGGTAGCACCGCCTGTCTTGAAGCCGCCCCCGTGTATATAAACCAGCACGGGAAGCGGCTTACCCGAATCAAACTTCATTTAAGTACATATAATAAGCATAAGCAAGTTTTCTGATATTTGAATTCCACACACTCACATGCTTAGTGAAGACGTTCAGGTATAGACAATCCTCAGAGCCTATTGTGGTCACCGTATCCGGCTCCCTATCTTCCTGCTGAACTGGTACAGCACGCTCCTTCAGGCAATCAAGAACCTTGCCAGTCCAAGGCTCCGCCGGCTGAGGTAGGCAAAACCGGAGCTTCCCAATAGGCGGCTTGCCATAGGGTATGCCCTCAAAACTATAGAATCCATGTCCGGTGTTGCCAATCTGATGCTTGCCCTTAACCTTGCCCACTGGCAGCTCGACAATTTTCGTCTCGACATTAGTTTTCTGAGAGAAGTTTGACTTTCTGGCTCCCAACAGAGGTCTAAGTTTTCTCAGCCTTCCAAATTTCAACATATCCTGGCCGTGAATTAAGCATACTAAAGCAAAGCCCACATGGATGCATTACCTATTACCGAGGCGAGACCAATCTTAATTTAAACATTAAAATTTCTGGAAACTTTCTATAAATGCTAAAAGCTTGTTAATATCTATGCCTGCTGAGATGAAATGTATTTTTAGATTTTTCTTATACGCTTTAAAGGAGACTATTTGGCTTATAAATATGTCGGATATTTCTGGAGATTAGATAATTTTGTGGAGTGCAGCGTGTTCCTGCACTGTTGCCCTTCTTTCTCTTGCTAATCAACTGTCCGATTTTCACTAGTACGTTTGATTACATCCATCGTAACCAACTGGCAACCTGGTCAGGACCACACTCGATATTAGTGTTAATTAACATCTCACTCTATCAATATTACCCAATACTATGCATGAACCGATATATCGATAAGATATTCTATTCGAATAATACTGTCATCTCCGACACGGCCATTCTGACGTTCACACGTCCTCGTGTGTTACAAACTAAAGACTAATAAGATAAACTAAACAGCAATATGCATAGCTCAACTTAAAAGACAAATGAAACCAAACCTATTACTTTAAATAAAAATCCAGTTAATTTCAATTTTCTCAAGTAGGTCATTCAACGTCTCTTTCAACGCCGTCTCTACAACTTTCCAACTCAATGGGAATCCCCTCCGCCGGCATACGTCTCAACGACTCACAACGGTCTCCATCGAGAACCTCTGTTACTAAGAACGCACCTTTAAAATTGGGATATAATTTAGTTTGGTGTCTTTCCTCATTCTTGAGCAGTGCATAATCGCCAACCTTAAATCTTACAATTTTTGACTTATATCTGTCGAATCGGTCTTTCTCAAAAGAAGCGTTCTGTTATACTGTCTCTTATTCTTTAGGTCTATCAACATATATCTCTCGTTTTCTGAAATTTAAAAATACCCTCTAACTTTGTCTGATGCCTCTTACAATTATTAACCAGTACAAAATCACACATTTTAAACCTGACTACTTTAGCATTATTTATCCACTTTTTTTTTTTTTTACTTAGCTTTTATGCAAATCTGTCTTTAATTCACCACAGTCAAATGTAATTGGAAAGATTTAACCTCGGAACAGCATACTTATCTTCGGTGTAATGGTCAAAGAATATATGTAGTGATAATAAATAATTGCAGTTCATATCATTCGCGACAATTTTGTCGCCTGCACTGCAATACCAGCTGATCTTGCAAAAGCTTACATTGCGAGAGCAAGCCTTTGCAAGAACCTTCAAAGCTTGAGACACAGCTGGTAAATTGCACCCATCTTCGCTTGGGCCTATAAAAAGAGCCACATGGGTCAAATCGTTCTTTTTCCGGCATCACGAGATCATCAAGTCAAAATTTGGTTGTGCTGAAAATTTAAAAGTATAAACCTATATAATTAAACCAAATAAAAAAAAATTTTTTTGACAAAATAAAACCCACGGACCCAAAGATTAAGAAAGTGCAAGCAATCGCGTTTGCTTTTTGCATTGAATTGAATTGAATTTGCAGCGCGCAGCTGCCGGTCTCAAAATATATGTTAGATATATATACATTTATATATATATATATATATATCAGGTATGTGAAAAAGACTGTTCAGAGAAAAAAAAAGAATTCAAGTAATTAAGAAAGATTTTCCATTTTCAGTGGACTTTTGTCCATTTTTCTCTTATTAGATACCCTAACTTCACGCCAGCAAGGGTCACCTTGAAGAACGGAGGTTAGGGTACGAAATGCCGGCAGAGCAGCATAACGCCTAAGCGACGGGGGAGAGGAAGGGCAGCATCAAAAGAAAAAAACCGAAGAAAAAAAAACCAACAAAATAAAAGAAACTTTAGTGCGTGAAAAAAACAACCATATGAGTTTCTGAAAACGTGAAAAAATGTAACTAATGAAATAGAAATTTTACAATAGAGTAGTATTTGCATATAGAAAAAAAAACTGCGAAATATAAAGAAAAGAACTTAAAATTAAAAATAAAAAAAAGAATTTGTGCAAGACATTTAAATTGCCGACGGCAAGTGAGAAGTTATTTTTTTGTCGAGAGAAAAGTTAAAGAAAACAGAAAAATTAGTGGTTTAACAGCTCAATCATAAAATCTATAATTACTATATATATAATTAACCCACAAAAACGAAACCAATAAATAAATAAATATATATCAATAAATAGATATATATGAATAAATACATAAAAATGAATAAATAAGAAACATAAAGCAAAGTACAGCACATCAAAAGAAAAAAATGTATCCACACACAGTTAATACCCTATAAAGAAAACTTGAAGAGAGAAAAAAAAAATTCAAAAAAATAACTAACAAAAATAACGCCAGAAAAAAAAAGTTAAAGATTGTGTTGTTCCTCCCCTCCCGCCAATATACCCCATTTCTACACTTAACAGCTGACACCACCACGCAGGCCTTTCGTCGCGGGAGTAAAAGCAAACTGTAAGTGATTAACCCCAATGTGCCCTTGTCCCCAAAAATTTGAAAAAAAAAATAAAAAAAATAAAAATTTTTTTTTAATACAACAATGAATAAAAATTTGGGTTTCTTGCGTTTTTCTATTTTTTTATATTATTATATTATTTCTGTGAATTGATTTGTTTTTTTTTTGATGCAGCAAATATAAACATAAATGTAAAGAAAAAAAAATTTTAATTACACTGAAAAAAATAAATAAATAAATTTAAATGAGATTCAATAAATAAATAAATAATAAGTAGTACTATAATAAATAAAATTAATAATGCTAGAACAAAAAAATTAATAACAATAAAAGATAAAAATAAAAACAAACAAAACAATATAGAAAAATTTTTTTTGTAAATCAAAAATTAAAATAAATCAATAAGTATTAGACAAAGAGAAAGGGAGAAAAGAGAAATAATGATTTAGATAAATAAAAACAGCAGAAAAATAGTAAACGTATAATTCTAAGTGAAGTAAAAATTATTATTTGAATGAAAAAATAACAGTAGCAATGATAAAGTTTATATATAAGTCTTGAATATTAGTTGTAAGAACTTTGTTTTTTTTTTTTTTTTTTTTTTTGAGTCTGCGAACTCAACAATAAATTTGAAAAAAAAAAAGAAATTCAACAAGTTACATCAGTTATTGAAAGGAATCATGCAATTTTAAAAGTCCAGTAAATTTGGTTATATAATGGGGTAGGAAGTCGTCCGATTTTTCTCGTTGGGGGTTTTTACCAATTTTAAATAAAAAACCATGGCAGGGTTGGGTGGAGAAGCGGGTGCCAATCGTCACCTAAGGCCTCGCCTCTTCATATTTTTTTTGTCTGGTATATGTACAAACTCTGTGTTCGTCTTCCCCCCCTTCCCCTTCACTGCGGTCATGTGGACCATCTTTAGGGATCTTAACAATTAAAATTTGTGTTCGGAGATTTGAGAGGTAACAAAGAACCCCCTACACTCCCGAATGAGCTAAGGGACCAGGAGATCCCGCCCGTTATCTATAAATCTATGGCTAGCTCTATGCATTATATGAATGTTGGCGCCCGACCAGGGACAGGGAATGCATAGAGCCATATAGCACTCGTCGGCCTTCACACCGCCAACTCACTACATCGGTTCATCTGCCACACATATTTCAGTCTCACAATTTCACTCTACACAATTCAGATGTTGGTTCTCCACTAGTGCCCGTACATGTTAAGCCATATTTGTAAGCAAAAAGTTGATCCCACTTCTGATGTCGGATATTTCTGCAGATTAGATGATTTTGTGGAGTGCATCGTGTTCCTGCACTGTTGTCCTTCTTCCTCTTGCTAATCAACTGTCTGATTTTCACTAGTACGTTCGATTACATCCATCGTAACCAACTGGCAACCTGGTCAGGACCACACTCGATATTAGTGTTAATTAACATCTCACTCTATCAATATTACCCAATACTATGCATGAACCGATATATCGATAAGATATTCTATTCGAATAATACTGTCATCTCCGACAAATACATATGTAAAGGAGAACTACCACTATTAGAAATTTCTGAGCTGAAATTGAAATTTTAATGATTATCAACCAAAATAGGATATAAAATCGTCGATATCCTAAGATATATTTCACATATTGGAGCTTCCCATTTCAAACTGAATGCCAAAATTCAGCCTAGCTCAACTAAGCTCAACCGCAGACTGAGTCCTTAACAGTTCTATTATAGTATATATATTCCAGCATTTACAATGTTGCGTAAAGGGCAAAGGCTTAGCACTATTAACTACATAGTAGTAAATTAAGTTCTATTAATATTTATTAATTTTCTAAATTGTTGTTATTCATTCCAAAGAGCTGTATAATTTAGGTTTATCAACTATTTATATTGCACTTATAGAGCAACTGTGTAGTATAATTGCGCCAGATCTTTTGCAATTAGAGTACCAAGCTTATTAAAACTTGCCTAGCTCTAATGACCATCATCCCTGTGTAGTTACGATCAAATTTTAATATAACCGAGAGGAATGTTGCTTTAGTAGTTGTTCAGCTGATCGTAAAATCTGGTCGCATCACCAGTCACAGCAAACAACAAGCAGTTGTGCCCGATCATGCCGACCGACCTCTGCCAGTAATCGAAGATCGAGTATACGATATTCAAAGCCGATGGGGTTACAGAGTAAAGTATAGCTATAGCTGGCAGCTCATTGTTGTCCTTACAAATGTAAAATAATACTGGAATTAGGCAATAGACGAAACAAGTTTTTAAACTATAAATAAACTTATTTTATACTATAAATATGAAGTTAAAGATTACGAGGTCAAAAAGACATTAGAGCGTATAACGTAAAACGCACAACAATGTATTGAATGTATAAGTCGCAATAGATTTCATTTCTTAAATTTTTATTTCAATATAAAAATAACGAATTACACTAAATTTAAAGCCGTTGTTAAAGCATTTTCCTTAAATTTGTGCTGCCTATTTTATTTTTACAAGTCCTTAAAAAGTGGTGAAGAAAATGATTGGACCTTTATGATTATTCCTAGATTTTTTTTGAAATAATATAAGACCTAAAACTGTTACAGCTCTGTTAACAAGCAACGCCTGTGCAAAGTCTGGCAGCGCCAAACATTTACAGCCGTTAAGGCTGTTACGACTTCAAAAAGGCAGTTCAAGTCTCAAGCTGAATTTTCAACTAGAATAAAGTTGATTCAATGCACTCAACTGTGTAAGTTATGTATGAATCAACGCAACATTGGATGATGTCAAATATGATCTTTCAGCCGGGGTGAGTGTAAAAGTCCACAGTATTGTCGAATGGGTTCCGGCGGTTCGCGCATTAAGCGCTAATAACACGAACAGCTGTCTACAGTGTATGTAGCTGCAGTTGAGCTTTATGTGCGGCCACGGCCCGGTACAACGAGCATTATCAATAAAGTTTTCATGCTCCCATTGCCATATGTTTTTCAATAAGAGCTACAACAACAACAACAACAGCAACAACAGTGTAATCGTCTATAGAGATAAGCGCTCGCTTGTGTCGTTCGTGATTAAAACATCAACAGAGACTCGGAACGATTCGTAGATTGTAATAACTACGTACAGTGGCTACTGAGAATGACAAATACATCCAAAAATAAAAAGCATTTTTGATTAAATAATTCTTCCTACATTAACCTAATATGCTTAGCTGAACACTATTAAGATTTTATAATGTTGTATAAATAAATTGTTTCTCCTATCAATACAAACTCAGCATAAAATAAACATCAATAATAGATAGCAACCTTTGTGAATTATTTCTTAAATCGCTCACTTAGTGAGTGTTTACTGTACATCAGAGTTGGGTGCGCATACGAGCAATTGTAGATTGCTCTATTCTAGTAGAACGTTCAGTTGCAGCTCGTCAATTGGCTGGGACGGAAGTGAAAGCGCCGATAGTACTTAAAGCGGCACACAAGGAGGACTAGTATCCCAGCCAAGATGAATATGCAAATGAGTCTTGGGGATCTGATCAAGCTGGGTGCCAGGTAGGTGACATAAGTCTTTGCAATTAATCGCTGTCAATGGAGTCGTAAATGCCACGGTCTGGCAAATATTGCGTGATAAGATAAGAGCACATCATTAAAGCAAATTCCGACTGTTCTACACTAATCTAATTGCAGGCTCATCGGCCACAAAATCGAGCAGTACAATCTGGCCACAAAGGTCACAACGGTGGTAAATACCCAGCATGGTCAGGTACGAGGACTTCAACGTAAGACCCTCTATGATCACCTCCTCTACTTCGCCTTCGAGGGAATACCATTCGCCAAGCCTCCGCTGGGCGAGCTGCGTTTCCGAGCGCCTCAATCTCCAGATCCATGGACGGGCATCAGGGACTGTACGTTCACGCGTGCCAAGCCGGTGCAGCAGCACTTTGTGATGCATGTGGTGGAGGGCTCCGAGGATTGTCTCTACTTGAATGTTTACACGAAGACGCTTAAGTCAGACAGACCGCTGCCTGTCATGGTTTGGATCTTTGCTGGGGGCTTTCAGTTTGGCGAAGCCACGAGGGACACACACAGTCCAGATTACTTTATGCAAAAAGACGTCGTTCTAGTCACCATCAACTATAGATTGGGAGTACTAGGTGAGTGGACTGTTGAAAACTCGATGATTATGGGAGGTTCAGTGACAGTGAAAGTTATTTTAGGCTCGTGTTAGAGTCTGCGTTGCCATCAATGGAGCCTATACAAATTTTTATACTATATACAAAAATTGTAATAGCGTGCTATTAGCTGATTAGCTGCTCAGCTCGCGATTTTGAGCTGAAAACCGTTTCATTTATATTTGTTTGGCTTTGCTGCTAAAAAGATTAACATCTAATATAATGTAGAGCAAGCTGCTGTTAAGTTAACAGAATAGTTAACATTAGCATTCCGAGCATTGCGACGGTAGAGGCAATTGTGCTTTGAATATACATACATACATACTTACATACTTATACAAATGAGAGAGGGAGAAAGCGAAAGGAAGAGCCAGGGTGGGAGAGAGCCAGAAAGGAAGCAACAGATTCAATGAAATAGGTCAGGAGGAAAGAAGTGCGCTACAAAGAGAGATACAAAACAAAGAGAGAGCGAGACAGAAAGAGTATATGACTCAAAGTAAGCGATAATCAGAAAAACGAAATAAATTAAAATTTAAATACAATAATTAATAATAATTAAATAATTAAAATTTAAATTTACTTTAATAAAAGAAAAAAAAATGCCTCATAGACCAAGAGTTTAGCAAAGAACGACTATACAAATTTCTTTTCTAACTACAGGTTTTCTCAGTCTCTCCGATAGAGACTTGGATGTGCCCGGCAATGCTGGACTCAAGGATCAGGTAATGGCCCTTCGATGGGTGTACAATAACATCGCCAACTTCAACGGCGATCCGTCCAACATAACTGTGATGGGCTTAAGCGCAGGCGGTGCGTCCACTCATATAATGATGACAACGGAACAAACACGAGGTCTGTTCCATAAGGCGATCATCATGTCGGGCTCATCGCTGTGCGACTGGGCCAATTCGCCCAACCACCAGTGGGCCTATCGGCTGGCCTGTCACCTGGGCTATAACGGCACCGACAACGAGAAGCAAGTGTTTCGTTTTCTGCAGCGTGCCTCGGCCAAGGAATTGATCGGCTGCTCGGCGCTGCCGAGTCAAGAGGAGGCACGTGATTATATACTGTTTCCCTTTGGACCTGTCGTCGAGCCGTACACGACCGCCAGCTGTGTTATCTCACAGCCGCCAGTGGAGGCGCTATCCGAGGCATGGGGCAATAGCATACCTCTGATGATTGGCGGCGCCTCGTTCGAGGGCTTATTCTCATACCAGTTCATAATGCGGGACACGGCGCATATGCTGAGTGCCTTCGAGGCCATAATACCCAGAGAGGTGCGCGAAGTGTCCACGCAAGCGGAGCTGAGAGAGCACATCAGACGCCTGAAGGTGAAGTTCTTCGAGGATGCCACTCGAGGCCGCATGGAGTTCAAGGAGTGCCTGCAATTGCTTTCCTTTAAGCACTTTTGGCACGGCATTCATCGCACAGTGCTCGCTCGCCTTGCCTATGCCCAAAACGCACCCACCTACCTCTACCGCTTCGATTTCGATTCGCCCACATTTAATCACTTTCGGATTATGAATTGCGGACGCCATGAACGAGGCGCCAGTCATGCTGATGATCACTTCTACCTCTTCTACTCCATCCCAGCCAGCAAACTGGACAAGTCCTCAGAGGAATACTGCACGATAGACCGTATGATTGGCATGTGGACGGCGTTCGCGGCCAACGATACGCCCCAGTGTCCTCAGTTGGGATCTGTCCAGTGGGATCCCGTCGACTGCAGCTGTGCTCTCAAGTGCCTCAACATTAGCCGACAATTGCAGTTCATAAAATTGCCAGAGAGCAAGCATCTGAGACTCTGGGATAGCTTCTATGAGAAACTGCAATTGTACTAGCTAATCGACAGTAAATGAGCAACGTAATGTATTGTTGAATATGATAAGAATTTTAAGAAAATTGACTAAATAAATAAGTGCTAGAGATCTGATGACTCTATATTTTCTTTAAGCAGGAAAGATATACCCAAGCTTCATCCAAAGTTAAGCTGATAAAAAAAGAAAATAGTTTTTATTCAGTATTCTTAAGTTCATTTTATAGCTTTAGATTGATTCTATTTTGTAATATTCCATTTGAACAATGCAAGTAAATTTGTCTCGAGATAAACGAGAGATTGCTAATTCTGGTTTCGTATACTTGAAGCGTTAATTCTCGGTATATATAATTTATATGTTTTTCTTTTCAAAATATACATATATATATATTATATATACATATATATCCAAATTTTGCAGTTAGGGTACTGTTAGCTCGTTTTAAGAACTGACCAAAAATGAGGTGTCTATGCCCATTAGGAACGTGGCAAATTGGGAAAAACTGCATTTTATACAGTATTAGAGCTTAATTTAGCTGTTAAATTGCTGATGGGATGTGAATGAGTATGCCGCAGTGGTAACACCCGACTGCAACGTTCTTACTTGTTTTTAATTGGGGGCGGAGGGGCGTGGTATCCAAAATCTGTGAATTACAAAACCTTCGTATCTATCAAATGTATATACATGGTAAATTTGAAGTCTCCAGGTCTAATAGTATTCAAATTAGGCTGAAAAAACAAGATCAACTCATTATCCTCGATAAAAAAGATATCGAATGAGTTATCGAAAAAATATGATAAACGTGTTCTGCAGTGTACACGAGTCTATATGCAAAAGCTCTTATAACTTCAGAGATTTAAGCGTTCATACGGACGGAGGGACGGGGCTATATCAACTCAGCTCGTCGCCCTGATCCAAAATATATATACTTTATGGAGTCTGCGATGCTTCCTTCTGCCTGTTACATACTCTTTCACAAAACCATTATACCCTGACTTCCCATTTTCAATGGGTTCAGGGTATACACATTGATATGCATAACACTTATTGATGGTCTGAAAAAACTGAATTTATAAATAAATCAGTATTTTACAACTGGCCGATTGACAGACCTCAAGAGGTACAAGAAATCGTTTTTAAATGAGCTGAATTGAACTCTTGGGACTTTAGCTATAGCAGAGCTTACGACATTATGTAAATTTATAAGTTCTGTTAAAATATTTATAATTATAAGACACTAGAACACAAGCTTGGTAGTGCATTACAGTTTATTTTAAAGCCCCTTTTTTAAGATAGTATTTAGTTCCGTCATCCCTGTGGATAAACCTAATATAGTTGTTCTTTCTTATAGAGACTATCCCAGACGAGCAGCTTGTCGTACTCGGGCAGATCGATGAGCTCCAACTCGTTGCCAATGTTGAGCACGCGCTGCGGTTGCTCCTGCTTAGCGGGCTGCCAATCGAGATGCGCAGTCGCAGCGCAGTTGGGATTGGAAGTAGCTGCAAAGGATGTCCAAATGTCGATCATCCGTTGGATGGTGCGATATTCAGCGGAGGCCTTGTCCAGCTTCCACGACTCCGCGTTGCGGAACAAATAGCTCAGCTCATCGGCATGGGCAACACCCTGCTTGATGTCATCGCCACAGAACTTCTTACGGTAGAAATTGAAGTCAGGCGAATCAAAATCAAAGCGATAGAAATAGGTGGGAGCCGTGGCGTACGCCAGGCGAGCTTGCAAAGTGCGATGGAATCCATGCCAGAAGATCCTATAGGAATAGTACTGAAAGTAGGAAGAAAGAAACAACAATTAGAGCTCCATTCTGGAAATAAAGCCAATTACTGGTTCGAACTCACGTCCAAGAAGTTCATGATGAGCGCGGAGCTGGGCGTCGCGTCACCAAAGTACAATTGCTTCAACTTCTTGCTAAACTCCAGATTCTGTTGCTGCGTATTGACCGCACGCACCTCATGGGGCGTCAATCGCAACAGATCTTGTGGCAAGCTATCCATGGCCTTGCGATTGACCAGCAAGGTCGGATACATGAAGAGGCCTTCGAAAGAGACGCCGCCCAGCATGACAGGCAGCTTATTGCTCCACGCCTCCCTCGCCATCTCCAGCTGCGGCTTGGGTGCCACACAGTCCGCCATCACGTACGGCTCCACGGTGGGCCCAAAGGCATAGATAAATCCATTGCGCCGATCCTCCAGGGTGAGCACGCTGTGGTCAACCAGCTTCTCCGCCGGCACCCTACGCAAATGCTCCAGCACCTGGCGATCGTTGTTGCCGCCCGTATAGCCATACAGCTTGGCCAGACGATAGGCGAAGTCCGCGGGCGGCGTATTGGACCAGTAGTTGTGCAAGGTGCCCGACATGGGAATGGCCTTGTGGAAGAGCCCACGCGTCTGTTCCGTGCACATCATGTAGTGCGTGGAGCAGCCGCCGGCGCTTTCTCCAAACACCGTTATGTTGTTCACATCACCATTGAAGTAGGAAATGTATTGATTGACCCATTTGATGGCCAAAACCTGATCCTTGAGTCCAGCATTACCGGGCACCTCCAAGCTCGGGTCTTTCAGACTAAGGAAACCTAAAAGAGAGAGAAAGAAAGAGAGAGTGAGAGAGAGAGCGAGAGTGCAAACAGCCAAAATTGCGATGAGTGCGAGAGCTTAACTAGGAGAATAAGAGAAAATGTGTTTCCCTTCAAAAATAGCTTAAAGCTAGCCCGAACTTTATACCCACATTGATAAGAGAAACTGGTTGAAAAATAAAACTAACTGATTTCAAAGATAATTCAACGATAAGGCTACAATCACTTACCTAGACAATCAACGCGATAGT
Organism: Drosophila mojavensis; assembly: GCF_018153725.1. Lineage (NCBI taxonomy): Eukaryota > Metazoa > Arthropoda > Insecta > Diptera > Drosophilidae > Drosophila > Drosophila mojavensis. The sequence continues at coordinate 22,720 of NW_025318726.1, read as the reverse complement.
TGAGCGTGACTAGAACAACATCTTTGGCCATAAAGTAATCGGGCGAGTAGAGGTTCCGTGTGGCCTCGCCTATGGAGAAGGCGCCTCCGTAAATATAGACCATAACAGGCAAGGGTTTAGCGCTCTTCAGCTGTTATCGGTAAATTCATTTGTCCATTTGAACAATCCATCACAGTGATATAGTAATTTATAGCAAGTCACCTGTTTGGCGTACACATTCAGATAGAGACAGTCCTCGCTGCCCTCGATGATGCCCGTCAGCAACCCCTTCTGCACGGGCTTATCGGCAAAGTGGGTGCAGTCCAGCACGCCGGACCAGGGCTCGGCGGGCACAGGAGCCTTAAAGCGCAGCTCGCCCACTGGCGGCTTGCCAAAGGGCAAGCGCTCGAAGCTGTAGTAGTCATCATCGTAAAAGCTGCGACGCTTAACGCCTCGGACTTGGCCAATGGGCAATGATATTTCACATTTCTCTAGACTATACAAAATGACAATTTCATGAGCTCACGAAAACAAAACTTTTACATATTGATTTATATTATAAGAGAATCAAACACCTTGCCGACATGATGTCCAATCGTCCGCTCGCGTCCAATGCCGCTTGTTAACTGACGAGCGAGTATAGTAAACAGACGTGGGAAAGCTTAACAAACAAACACTGGTGGCTATAATAACAGGCACACCGATCGCTTCAGCTGTCGACATTAAAGCAACAACGCAAACTGCTTAAATGTGCATTGCAAATTTGTTGCCTACGTTATCATACATTTATTTCATCTTTTAGTATATTTTCATTGTGAACCTAAAGTCTAAATACTCTTTCTGAGATAAACTTATGGGAATTAGGGCTTATCTATTTGAATTAGTAGTCATATCTTGTTTGAGTATAATTTTTTGTAATTACTTTATTATTATTATTATTTTTTTGCTTTTTATTTCCCTTGAACACTTTGTTTTTTTTTTTTTTTTTTTTTACAGTCATATAAAGCCTACAAAGTGCTACAAAGTGTTTAGCTATGACTTTTCAACTGATATATTTTAGGGCAATTATTTTAATTAAAATATTTTTATATATATACATATATCTCTTTAACTTGCTCAATTAATATTAGTTTAATAGGTTTTATTTAGATATAAAAACTGAAAAAAAAAGACACGTATGTTATACACTGTACATATATGTATGTACATATTTATTATAATGTATACATTTTAATCAGAATAATACTTATACATTATCGTACATATTTATAATTATACACTTTAATCTGAATAATACTTTTCGTTAATTTTTCATCCGGATTTTTCAATATCTTATCAAATTCATTAAATGAGCTCCATTTTAATATGTCTGTAAAGCTGATCATAAAAACGTAACTTGCAACGTTCTGGCTGTGGTATGAACTTTAGTTCCTCATTGATATTGAGGCACATTATTGGTTCTTCCTTTGTTACGGGCTGCCAGTCGACCAGCGACTTTGTGAGCGGTCCATTTGGATTGGAGTTGCGGGCAAACTCCGTTAACAGGGCTACAAAGCGGCAGATGGTCGTGTACTCCGGTCGAGACTTCTCTAGCTTAAATGTTTGGGGCAGTTTGAAGAGGTAGCACAGCTCATCTGCATGCTGAACGCCACGAGCTTCTGGTCCTTGGTAACGAATGCGATAGAAGTTAAAATCAGGAGAGTCAAAGTCGAACCGATAGAGATAGTTGACAGCCTGGCTGTAAGCCTGTCGAGCCCGGAGCATGCGCTGCTGATAGTGCAACAGGTTGTGGGTGAAAAGTTCAGCTATCGCAGCGTGATGCTCCTCAGTGATAAAAGTGCTATGGACACCACAAAATTTCTTCACTAGATTCTGTCCCTCGTGCCGACACGCGCTTGGCTCGCAGTGCCTGAGTAGGGAATACGGCAGCGTAAACTCTGGACGCTCCCGGCACGCTTTCAATATGTTCGGATCCTTTCTCATGTTCATCATAGGATTGAACAGACCCTCGTTGCTGGTGCAACCCATCATGAGAGGCACGCGGTTGGTCCACGCAGTGCGCTGCAGCACTCGCGGCTGGTCCAGTAGCACAGCAGTGGGCGTGGGATAGTACTCTATACGTGGCAAAAATAACGGATAACCTCCGCTCTGCAAGCGCTCGTATAAAGGCCGAAAGTCCGGTAGGACCAATTGCTTGGGATCTGCGGCATTTATGAAATTGAACACATCAACATCGTTGTTCTCGCCCTCATAACCCAAATGCTTGGCCATTTCATATTCCGCATTGGGCGCATTAGCTGTCTCGGGATAAAAACCACCCATCAGGATAGCCTTATCGAATAATCCCTCCGTCTGGGGAGTTACCATCAGCAAATGCACCGTAGAACTGCCCGAGCTGTGCCCAAAGAGCGTAATGTTGTTCGCATCCCCATTGAAGCTACCCACGTTTGCCTTGATCCATTTGAGTGCTAGAATAATATCCTTTAGTCCTGCATTACCGGGTATGCGCAGGGACGGATCAGCAAAGCTCAAAAAACCTGAGAATATTTAGTATTAGGTTTGCATCAGATATATTTTTCATAAACCAACCTAATGGACCCACGCGATAGCAAATGCTTATGTAGATCACCTGCTCGCGCATGATATAGTCTGGTCCAAACCCGAATTTGGTCGGATCTCCGTTCTTAAAGCCGCCTCCATGCACATATACCATCACAGGCAAAGGCTTTTCACTACTTAACTATGAATTATTTACATATGATGAAACGGATTTCTTCGATTAGCGAAAAGCTGACTCACACTTTTGACGGCTATATTGAGGTACAGGCAATCTTCGCTACCTTCAACTTGCTGGGTCAGACTGCTCACTTGCAGGCATTTGCTTCTTGGCTTGGAGCAGTCAAGTATTCCTTCCCAGGGCTTAGCATCCTGCGGCTCTCTAAATCGCAGCTCACCAAACGGCGGCTGGGCGTACGGTATGCCATCGAAGCTGTAGTAGAGCTCACCGTAGAGCGCGGTTTGTAGCGCTCCACGCACCTGACCATGAGTGGTTTTTACCACAGGCGAAGCTTCAGTGCTGCAAAGAATTCAATTTCAATTAGTCTTGGAATTTCTCTTATATCCAACGGAACTTACTAATCCGACCCCATTTCGCTTTTGAAGCCAACTGAATGCAAAGAGCCAAAGCTTCGAGCTTATAAGGGCGCTGTGGGGAAATAAGCTAAGTGGTGAAATTACACATGACGCACCGCCAGTGCTCCGATCGGTATACCTTTTTCTTGACTTGACAAAATTATTCTCTTAACTTTGTCTGCATGACACCAACTTTTCATAAATTCACTTTATACGAAGCGTAGACTTAACTAATCTCACAATGAAGATAATATTTTTAAAATACCTAATGAACATATTTAGTAAATCAGAAAAACAAATAGAGATAGTTATTTTCTTTTTATTATTATTTTTTTTTTTTTTTTTTTAGATAGTAGCACAAATTCTTTATGGTATAAACAAAAAACGCACATAAAAAGCTGTTAGAATCCCTATGAAGTCTGGATTAGTATTAAGGTAAAACCATGAGCATAAACAGTCATTAGATGATGTGCTGATTTTTTTATTTGTGGTCCAATGGGCTCTTCAGCCATATACATTCCATTATATCTTATCTTATCTTATGAAAAGTTCAGTTTTCATTAAATTAAATCCATTTCGGCACTCAAGTACAACTGCTCATAGAATTTCAATTTCAAAGATTCCGGCTGTGTGATAAACTTGAGTTGCTCATTTATGTTGAGGCACTTTGTGGGTTCTTCTTTAGTTACGGGCCGCCAGTCAACCAGCTGCTTGGTGAGCGGTCCATTTGGATTGGAGCTGCGAGCAAACTCCGTAAACAGAGCTACAAAACGGCAGATGACCGCGTACTCCGGTCGAGTCTTCTCTAGTTTGAATGCAGCCGGCAGTTTGAAGAGATAGCCCAGTTCATCAGCATGCACAGCACCATGGCTGTCCTTTCCGAAAAAGCGCACCCGATAAAAATTAAAGTCAGGGGAATCAACGTCGAAGCGATATAGGTAATTAGCAGCCTGGCTATATTTCAGTCGCGCCTTGAGCAGTCGGTCCTGATAGTGCAGCATGTGGTGGGTGAAGAGGTCAGCGATCGACTGGAAATGCCACTTGTTCACATACGTGATATTCACGCCACAGAACTTCTTGACCAGCATACCGCCAAGGTGGCGAGCAATGTCGGGGGCACAGCCATGCCGTATGTAGGCCGGCAGCATGAACTCTGGATGATCCTTATGAAACTTCAGCACTTCCGGATCCTTTTTAACAGTAAACATGGCCTGGATCAGTCCCTCGCTGCTGGTGCAACCCATCATGAAGGGCAGACGATTGCCCCAAGCACTGCCCTGCAGAGCACGCGGCTGTTCGAGTACCACAGCAGTGGGAGTGGCATAATACTCTACACGGGGTAAAAAGAGTATGGGACTCTGCGTTCGCTCATACAGAGACCGATAATCTGACCGAATCAACAGCTCTGGATCCGTAGCATTTATGAACTTGAATACATCAATATCGTTCTTCTCGCCCTCATAGCCCAAGTGCCTCGCCAACTTATACTCTACGTCTGGATCATTATATATTTCGAGCTGATGTCCAGCCATCAGTATGGCCTTGTGGAATAGGCCTTCTGCCTGGGGACTCATCGTCAGCAAATGCACTATACAGCTACCCGAGCTGTGCCCAAAGAGCGTAATGTTGTTCGCATCCCCATTGAAGCTACCCACGTTTGCCTTGATCCACTTCAGGGCTAGAATAATATCCTTTACCCCAGCATTACCGGGTATGCGCAGAGACGGATCCGCAAAGCTTAAAAAGCCTGAGAAGATTTAGCATTATGTTTGCATCACAAATGTGTCTTGTGTACCAACCAAATGGACCCAGGCGATAGCCAATGCTTACGTATATCACCTGCTCGCGCATCAAGTAGTCAGGTCCAAGGCTACGCCTGGTTGCGTCTCCGGTCCTAAACATGCCTCCATGTACATATACCATCACAGGCAAAGGCTTTTCGCTTCTCAACTGTTTAGCATAAATCATGATTAATTCGTTTTCCTATAGCTGATGGACTACTCACACTTTTCGCCGCGATATTCAGATAAAGGCAATCCTCGCTGCCCTCAATTTGCTGTGAAATACTTCCTACTTGGAAACATTTGTCCTTCGGAACAGTACAGTCAAGAGTGCCTCGCCAGGGCTTCGCGTCCTGTGGCTCTCTGAATCGTAGCTCACCCAATGGTGGTTCAGCGTAGGGTATGCCATCGAAGCTGTAGTACAGGTCATCGTAGAGCGTAGTTAACAGTGCTCCACGTACGTGGCCATGAGTGGTTTGCACCACGGGAGAAGATTCACTGCTGCAGAGAACAAATATGTGTCAATAATGGAACTTGAATCGCAACGAAACATGCTAATACCTTTCCATTTCGAGCTCTGAGTTAACTAACTGCAAAGAATGTATGATTAGCTCCTAAATAAACCATTTATAGTAGATTGAAATCCGTGAACGCATTCGATTAGATAGTATTTTACTTAAGTGATAAAGAAGTGATGATAAGCTAATCAAACTTTTGAAATATTATAACAGTTTTATACCAACTACATAAATAGTATGAAGCATATAAAATAACTGGTGAATTATATATACATATGTACATACAAGCCAGCCTAAAGAGCTCTCATAATTATGTCATTGGCTTAATCTTTAGCCAATCTCAATGACCTCGCCATACCTGACAGTGTTGGACTAACACTTGCACTAGACTAGCTAATCAATCTATTGATACACTTGATATATCGTGAAAAGTTCAATATACAGGTAATTTAATGACTGTCAATTTGGAAATCAGTGGAGAGTTATTTGGCCTTGGTCTTATAGACGTTATCCCACACTCTCAACTTGGCTATCTCCGGCAGCTCGATGATTCTCAAATGCTCTCCAATATTCAAGCATTTCATATTCTTTTGACTCAATGGCGCCCAGGTGGCTTTGGTTATGGCTTCCTCAACGCTCTTGCAATTCGGATCTGAGGTGCTGGCGAAGGTGGTCAGGATGTCGATCATGCGTTCGATAGTTTGGAACTCGGCCGTGTGCTTGTCCAGCTTCCAGGAGAAGTCGCCGTACCAAATATACGAGTGATCATCCACGTGGGCCACGCCACGCATCTTGTCGCCGCAATACTTCAGACGCTGATGATTGAATGTGGAGGAGTCGAAGTCGAACCGATATAGATAGGTGGGCGCCGTGGCTCTTTCTATGCGCGACCTTATAGTGCGCATGATGGGATGCCAAAAGACCTTGTAGCTGGCGTACTGAAAGGAATTATATTCACGTGAGAACATGCCTTGATATCGATCTCCATCTACACTCACCTCACAATACGCCGCCACGGTGTCTGGTAGCAGCTCCAGCGGCTTATCCCGGAAGTGCGTGAACTGTATTCGCTTGCCCAGCGTGCGGGCCAGTGATTGTGGCAGCGATCGCTTCAGCTCCAGCGGCAGCAGATGCTCCGGCTGGTTCTTGAGGCTGGTGAGCAAATACGGCGACATATGCACACGGCCGTACATCAGCAAGCCCTCGAAGGAGGTGCCGCTCATCAGCACTGGTATCTTATTGCCCCAGGCATCGGCGAGCAGCTCGACGGGCGGCTTGCTTATCATGCAGTGTTCGGTGGCATAGGGCTCTACGACGGGCCCAAACTGAAACACACAATCGTCCAAATTTTCTGCTTCGCTCAGGAGATACGGCTTCACCAGAGCATCGCCGGGCAGACCCTGCAGGAACTCCAAGACCTTGAAGTCTGACGCGTTCTCGATCTTCTTCATGCCCAAATGCTCGGCGAGACGTCGCGCCAAATTGGGCACCGAGCATTGCGCCCAGGAGCACAGCACATTGCCCGACTGCATAATGGCCTTGTGGAAGAGGCCCTCGGCTTGCGGATTCAACATCAGATAGTGTACAGAGGCGGCGCCAGCGCTCTCGCCAAATGCCGTTACATTCTTGGCGTCCGCATTGAAGCAGAGTGCATTCTCTGTGATCCACCTGAGCGCCATTAGCTGATCCTTTAGGCCCGCATTGCCAGGCGCACCCGCAGCGGGATCGTTGAGGCTGAGAAAGCCAAGTGGACCCACGCGATACGAGACGGTGACCACGACCACATTTCTCATCATAAAATAGTCGGGACTGTGCAGGTCCGTGGTGGGGTCGCCCTTCTCGAAGCCACCGCCAAAGAAGAAAACAATCATCGGCAACGGCGCCTCCGTCTTCATCTGTATGCAGGTGAATGCACAATTAGCGTTATTTCAATAACAGTATTAGATCACTCGAGTCACTCACAGACTTCACATAGACATTGAGGTACAGACAGTTCTCCACGCCCTCCAGCTGCTGCGTGTATTGATTGAACTGCAGCGGCTTCTCGCCCTTCTGCCTGCAGATGAGCGGCTGCTTCCACGCCACCACCGGCATCGGCGCCTTGAAGCGGAGCACCCCGAGCGGCGGACGCGCATACGGTATGCGCTCGAAGCTGACGTAATCATCGCCGTAGATGCTCGTACAGTGTTTGCCCACAACGGGCCCACTTTTGGTCTGTACAACGGTTTCAACTGGACTGCAAACGATATTAGAATATAACTTATATGTATTTATATTTACAGTTATTGTAATGGAACTGCGCCAGCTACTCACCGCGGCATGTTCTGCGCCTTTGCGAGCTTACGTCTAGTCTGCCTGGGTGACGTGTTGCTGGTTTTGTTTTTATTTATGGCGCACCTCTTGCTTTTATCTAGATAAAAGCATTTATTGCGATATATTGCAGACTCTCGACCGCCTAAAACACCTCATAAACTGGCTTGGCAATGAGTGCAAAGCAGAGCGCCAGTAAAAGAAATTATCTGTAATATGTACTTTTAAAATATTACACACAGCTGATTTTGAGTTAGCTGCTTTGTTTGTTCTCGTTAAAAACTACATTAAAATACTGACAAATTGTCTGCGACTCTGATCGTAACGGTTGTTGTCGTTGCTTTTGTTGCTGTTATTTATCAGCAATGCACGCGACGCTCTCTTTGGTGTATGCTTCGGCGAAATGAGCGACTGCTCATACCAGGGCTGCACTGCCATTGTTTACAATCAACTCAAAGTGGCCAGCGTGAAATGTGTATAAATTATTTATTTAATATACATTTTTTCAGTTAAATAATTTTATTAAAAACTATAGTTTACATTGCGTGTTAAATATATATTGGCAATACATTATTTTTATTATTTCAGCCCACACTTTCTGTGTTACTGCAGCCCTGGAGAGAGAGAATTTTTGCTGATTCAAATACACTTGAATGTCGACTACACTGTGAGATTACGGCTGTGCTCAGTTGCAGAAAGTATACGAATTTTATGAGTCAACATGATTTGTGGTTTAATTTTATATATCTTTATAACCACGTAAAGCTTTGTTTTTTTTTTTTAATTTAACTAAATATTGTGATATGACAGATATTTATATAATTTTTAACCACATCTCATTAAGATAATTCGTAAATAGATTTCAAATTGCTGAAATTGCTGCTTATAAAATGTTGTAATTTTATTTTTAATTCAGACTTTGTACATTTTATTTAATATCAAAATAAGCCACATATTATAATACTTGATAGCAAAACCAAACTTTTAGCGAACTGCTGCTAATGTAATAAAAAAGCACCAAAATAAATGCAAAAGCTTTATTAAGAAGCTAGAGGTATTTTAATTACAACAACAGTTTAGCTTGAATATAATAAGTAAAAATTCGAGTCTCCAACGCCAGTCGCTGTATTTGTATGTGTCATGAAAGCATAAAGCTCACGACAATGCACAAGCCACTGCAAATGGATTAACAGCTGTTAAGCTGCGAGCGCTGTTAATGCGATGATAAGGCGTCAATGTTAATCGCTCATCAGCCGAATCTATTTTTATTTCGCTGAAAGTAGGATTTTCTATTAGAAATGAGAGTCGGAGAGATAAGTTTCGACCAGACGTTCAGAGTACGCTGCACACATATGGGGGAAAAAGCATACAAACATATATACACATATATAAATTCATAGGCAGATCACTAGCAATGCTCAATTTGCCGGCAACGGCGCGAAATTGTTTTAATTGCATTGCAACGGCCGATAGAATTGAAACAAGCAGAGCAAACGATTCGAAATCTATCGAATTTCGAAAATATCAATACATAATATTCGAAACAGGCTAGATACAGGTGCATACATACATACATATGTACTTATGTGCATGCATGCATAGATACGCACGCATACATACAGACATCGAGGAGCAATAGCAATGGATGTCCACATCGGGTTTCCCAAGCTGCTGCAGATGAGCGCCAAGTGAGTACAGCGAATCAGAATATATACAGGGTATTCGGCAGTCGGTGATCGAGCGACAATTCGTATATCAGCATGAATCGGGCATACAGATTGCGACTTAATGATCTTGAACGTTGGACCTGGACCACAGCGAGGCAGCAATCAGTAACCCGGCGTGTCGCGTCGCATCCCATTCCACCTCTTTGACTCTGTTATCTACTGTGACCATTTGTAATCTCTTTGCCCGCCACTCCCCATAGATTTGTCGGCCACAAGGTGCAGCAATATCGCCTGTCCACCAGCCACACGGTCGTCGTGGCCACCAACTATGGCCGGGTGCGGGGCCTGCAGCGCAAGACCGTCTACGACCAGGAGCTGTACTATGCCTTCGAGGGCATACCCTATGCCAAGCCGCCGCTGGGTGAGCTGCGCTTTCGTGCACCCCAGCCGCCGGACCCGTGGAAGAATGTACGCAACTGTACCACGTACGCCGAGAAGCCGCTGCAGCGCAACATGGTGCTGGGCCTGATAGAGGGCTCCGAGGATTGCCTCTATCTGAATGTGTACGCAAAGAGTCTGCGATCGGAGAAGCCGCTGCCCGTCATGGTGTGGATCTATGGCGGCGGCTTTCAGAAGGGCGAGGCCTCCCGGGATATCTACAGTCCGGACTACTTTATGAAGCAGAACGTCGTGCTGGTCACCATAAGCTACAGGCTGGGCGCGCTGGGTAAGTGGGGACTGAGGACGAAGCCTATAAAATCCAAAGTCTATAAGCTCTACGTCGACAGGCTTTCTGAGCTTGAAGGACCCGAAGCTGGATGTGCCGGGCAACGCCGGACTGAAGGATCAGGTGCAAGCGCTGCGCTGGATCAGCCAGAACATTGCGCACTTCAACGGCGACCCGAACAACATAACACTCATGGGCGAGAGTGCGGGCGCCGCATCCACGCACATCATGATGACCACGGAGCAGTCGCGCGGCCTATTCCACAAGGCCATATTGCAGTCGGGGTGTGCGCTGTCCGCCTGGGCGGATACGCCGGATCGCAACTGGGCCTTGAGGCTGGCCCGCCAGATGGGCTACAAGGGCAGCGATGCGGAGGAGGATGTGCTGCGATACCTGACCAAGGCATCGGCACGGAAAATCGCCTCGCACGACCAGGCGGTTGTGACGCAGGATGAGTTGCGGAGCTTCTATCTGTACGCCTTCGGCCCCATAGTGGAGCCCTATGAGAGCGAGCACTGCGTGGTGCCCAAGCCGCACAAGGAGATGCTGGCCAGCGCCTGGGGCAATAGCTTGCCGCTGATTGTGGGCGGCAACTCGTTCGAGGGCCTCTTCTCGTACCAGCTGGTGCGCAACGATCCCTGGGTGATGACGAACTTCCACAATATTATTCCGCGCGAGGTGAGCGAGTCGAGCACGCCGGAGCAAGTGGAGCAGCTGGTGCGCAGGCTCAAGCAGCTCTACTTCGGGGACGAGCAGCGGCAAAGCATGAAGCTATTCGAGGCGCTCGACATATTCTCACATCGGCAAATCTGGCACGATCTGCATCGCATGGTAATGGCTCGGCTGACCTATGCGTCGGACACGCCCACCTACCTCTATCGCTTCGACTTCGACTCGCCGCACTTCAATCAGTTTCGCTGGCTCGTCTGCGGCGAGCGTGTGCGCGGCGTTTCTCACGGTGACGATCTCTCCTATCTCTTCTACAATGTGCTGGCCACCAAGCTGAGGAAATCCTCGCCGGAATATCTGACCATCCAGCGCATGGTGGGCATGTGGACAGCCTTTGCGGCCAACAGTGATCCCAACTGCTGGGCCACCGACTCCAGCAAGTGGATGCCAGTGCAGCTGACTCCGGATCGAGCTCACAACTGCCTGAACATCAGTGCCGAGATGGAAATGATGGCTCTGCCCGAGGCCCAGGCGCTGGCCATATGGGACACATTCTACGACAAAGACGCTCTCTATTGAGCTATTCCAGTACTAGAAATTCAAATCTCATGTGCGTAAATACCTAACCAACAGACGATAGTCTTCTAGACTATATCTCTGTATGTGTGTGTATGTATGTATGTACGAACTCGTCAAGTATCGTGCGATGGCAATGTTGTTACTAAGGTCTATCAAAATTCCCCGTTAAGCTAATACAAATTTTTAATATGAAAAAGTAACTCTTTGAATTTAAAACTAATGTATGACAATTTAAAAAGGTTAATCTAAATGTTTTATATTTAATGAATGGAGTTTATTAAAAATTTAAAAGTAAAATAATTATAAAAAAGCTTATATAAATATTACATAATATAAAATTAAAAAAAAAAAAATGTTAATAATATATATATCATAGGATATCAAGTATATCAAGTTCCAAAGGGTCAACATGGGTAATTCATATCACCACTAACCAGAGATATCACTAACCATATCTAATTCATATCTCTGGTTCGTGTTCATATCTAACAGTCGTAAAGCTTGATGCAATTCCTTCATTAGGGCTGCCCTACACGCTACGACATTTCGACATTTGCTGTGACGTGTGTGGACCGCTGTAAGCCCATTCTGATCGAAATTTGCTATAGTCGAATGCAACTCTGAAGTCGATTATTTTACGAACTTCCGGTTCTGCTTAAATTGTTCTTTTCCGTTTGGAAGTCAGAGTGAACAGATCAGCTTCTGGATATGGGAAATATGTGAAAAATAATTAACTAAAATATTATATATTAACTTTATTAGATTAGCTTGGAGCAGTGGAATAGAATCAACGAAAGGAATTGATGGAATTATTCGTAAGGGTAAGTGCAGAATTTGACTATTCAAGAACTTAACTGAGTTGATTCCTAATCAACTCGAGTGTAAATAAATTTGATCGGCCGCCTTATTTACTTTAATTGCTTTTGTTTAAAATCGTATGTGGCGTCTGCCGACTGGCATTGTAAATATTTTTGAAGAAGTCGCAATTGTGGGGCGTCTCACGTTTTCTTAGAAATGCGCGCAGACGCCGAAAAACAATTGTTTGTCTGTGTGTGTGAGTGAGTGAGTATGTGAGTGACTTGTGCTAGACAAATAAATTTTCTCGCATAATAAAAGGAAACCCAAGAACAGTCGAACAGATTTTGTTATTGTCTTTGCTACAATTAGAGGTGACAGCATAAAAAGACAAATTTGTGTGCAATTTAAATACAAATAAAATGTATTTAAAGTCTACATTTTATATTAATTTATTTCTATTCAATTTTCAATCATTTTACACATTTAAATGCTGCAAACACAGATGTTGATGTGTGTGTGCCTTACTAGCAATTGTATTTCTACCATAGTTTTATTCAAATAATTTTTTTTATTATTATTTGAATTATATTTGCATTATTTATTATAGCCTTCATAAATTTCTCAACTAAAAATTGTTTTATGGACTTTTTTCAATTTCTCATTATGTACATACAATGAATACACTTGCATGCGCAGCGTTGCCAACATACAAAAATGTTGAAGAGCTGGCTGGGCAATTAGAATATAAATGCAAGAGTAATAATTATATTATTCCGTTTATATTTATACGTCTAAAATGTGGACATGGCAGGCAATTCGAAATTTAATGAAATAGTTACATATTGAAATAAATTTATTGAGTGAGCACATAATAAATAGTTTAAGAAAATGTACTCTTATTTTGTTTATACTAATACGCATAATTGCTAGGAATTTTAATAGAATACCAAAGCCATTTAAAAGTGTTTCATTACATTCCCTTAATTCTCGCTTGATGTATCATGTGCAGCAAAGCAAGAATCAAACAAATGAGGAGCTGGCAACACAAGGTAATCCGAATTTTGATGCATACAATAATAATATTTAAATACACATGGCAATAAGCTTGTATTGATGGTCAATTTTATTTTTATTTATTTTTATATTATTTGATTATTATTTTTTTACTTTTAGGTTTATTAACAAGTGTTAATTATTTTATTATTATTTTTGGTAAATGATATTAATTAAAAAGTGTTAATTCAATAATTGAAATTTAAACGGTGCTACGACTAAAATCGACTATTGTATTTTGCTAGTGTGAAATGTTATAAAACACAGTGTGCTATTTATAACAAGTAAGAACGTTGCAGTCGGACGTTACCGACTGCGGAATACTCATTCACATCCCATCAACAATTTAGTAGTTAAGTTTCGCTCTAATACTGTAGAATATACAGGTTTTTCCGATTTGCCACGCCCCAACTGGGCGTAGACACCTCATTTTTGGTCAGTTTTTAGAAAGAGATAACGGTACCCTAACTGCAAAGTTTGAATGCTTACCCTCAAGAAATGTGAAAATTACAGGGTATTTTTCGATATGCCACGCCCCTAAAGAGACGTAAAAATTATTTTTGGGGAATCGATAGGGAAGGCTACCAGTAACTCAACTATCCAAATTTGAAGCTTCTAGCTATTATACTTTAGGAGATATAAACTTTTGCGGTTTGCCACGCCCCCTGTGGGCGGACATATATCCGACAAAACTTTTTGGTCTTGGGTGATCAGTTCGAGTATATATACAAAATTTGAGGTCTCTGCCATCAATAGTGTCCAAAATATAGGACAATTTAAAAAATCACTATATCTTCAGGTCCGATTTGCCACGCCCCCAATGTGCGTAGACTTATAATTTATCTTTAGACTTTATAGAATCATACCATTAGCTGACGTGCAAAATTTCAGCATTCTAGGTTTACAACTTTAAGAGATACAGTTTTATCCGATTTGCCACGCCCCCAATGGGCGTAGATATATCCGCCATAGCTCGTGATCTTGGGTGGTCAACGCGGACCTACATACCAAATTTCAGCTTTCTAGCTCTTCAACAAACATGATTTCTGGTATATCGGAAAATGCATTTTCCGATTTGCCACGCCCCTAGTGGGCGGATCGGGAAAATTTTAACACTTTATAAATCGGAGATATACACGAGTATGTGTTCCAAATTTCAAGTCTCTAGCTTCAATAGCGCCGAAATAGATTGCGTTCATACGGACAGACGGACAGACGGACAGACGGACGGACAGCAAGACGGACATTGCACAAAACCAATATACTAATTCACTTTCGTGAATGAGTATAAAAAGTATATTCCTTAAGAACATTTTTTAATATACATGTGTAAGTATTCTCTCTATTATCGCATTGCCAACACATATTCAACTTATTTTCAGCCCTGGCAGCACAACCACATATACACAGTCAAAGACATTCAAAAGCTAACGAATGCAAATGATATCATATGAGTGTCAGCATTGCCAGCATCAAATAAATCAGTGCACACGTGTCACGGCAATGCCATTGGAAGGTTGTTCTGCTTCACTCTTAATTTGCGTGCAGTTCAACTTTTTGCACTTATCAATTATGGCTGTTTGTTGTCAACTTTTCAACTTTTACCTCACAATTTTACAACAACAACAAATCCCAATCAATGCGAAAAATGTGCGTGCGTGTGAGCGCCAATAAAAGTTTGCCGAGTGCCGCCAACGAATGCCAAAAATGTGAGAGCAAAAAATGTTAACAATGTCGATACAAATTGCTGAACTTTCCAGCTCCCAAAATGAAAGCGAAATTCAAATTATGAAAATTGCAAACAAGTGAAATTTTGATGACCTATCAAATAAATAAGGTCTTTATTTTTTTTTGCATTTATTTTAGTTAAAAATGTTTGCATTCTGCGCTTTAAGCTTTGAGCTTCGACTGTTAATTAAAAATTGTCATAAATCCTTATGGAGTTTAACCCATTTACAGTCGACTGGGCTGGTGAGAAATGGCAATAAGCATTTTGGGTTAATGCTTGCCAGAGTCCTTTTTATTTGCTCTCCCACTCGCAAGGATTTTGCGTATTGCTCAAGTACTTAATTACACTTGCGCGCACTTTAATTTTCAGCTAAAAGAGCGAAAGAGTGCGATGTAGAGAGAGAGAGAGAGAGAGAGAGGGTTGGTGAGGGGTAGGTCCTTATATAAAGAAATGTAAATTAGGCTGCCAAGTCAAAGTGAGCCGAAACCTTGTAAATTATAGGCTTAAGCTGCTGTCGGGACCAACTCCTCCTCATTTGGGTTACATGCTGCTCAGCTCAAGCTTCTCGTTTGGAGCTGAAGCAGTCTCAAGAGCCTGTCTGCCCGAAAGGCTTATTAAATTATGCGCATATAACGACGGGCAGGCATACTCCAGTCAAGCTTTGGAATCTAATCTCGCTCTAAGCCAGATGCCCCTCAAAATTTGACACTCGCTCGCAAGTAAATTGAATGTCGCTGGGGTTAAGCGAGAGTATCCCGAGCAGCCGATGCCTGATATATGCAGCACTCATAACTGCCTCGCCATAAAATCAAAGTACAGAAAGTCCAGCTCCAGATTGGGCATCAAAATACGACTGCAGTGCATAAAAATAATTTGGGTACGATTCAACTTTATGTTTTTCTTTTCGTTTTTTGCTTTCATTTTTATTGCAGCCAGGGGAATTCGCTCTATGAATTTGAGGTTTAGATGTTTTCATATATATGTATGTATATATGTATATTTTTTTGCAAACTATTTGGAAGTCGAAATTGAAGACAAATTTCAATGCGTTCGCATTATGCGTATTTTGTTGTGGGTGCGTTCAAGTTTTCAGGACTAGCACAAAGGAAAAGATTAGAATTGAGCATTGATTTGTATGCCCAAGGGACGCGTCTCTTAGCAAATGCTATACAGCTTAAATGTGCACAGAGAGAAACGCTTTAGTTTAATTCGTTTAATGTCAAGCAAACGTTACATCATGTCGAAACACTTATAAATTAATCAATTAAAAAGTCCGTAGTAGAAATATATTTATCATAATTTGAGTTTCTATTATCAGCAGGGACATCAGCGCATAGCCTTGTTTTTTTTTTTTTCACAAATCAAATTGAAGTCCGTTCATAATTAAAGAACGGAGGAAACCCCAAAACAATGCAGCTACCCTGGCAAAAAAGCCTATTAGCCGAGACCCAAAAGATTCAAACTTTATAACCAAATTTTGTTGTTTTCTATTTTCTATGCTCGTTCACGAAGTTGTAAAGGGTATATTCGTTTCTTCATGAATATAAAATCGGGAAATACTATATTCTTTGATGCGATATTAAGTATGGAGGATGAGAACTAATGCGTATTCGTCTATAGAGGTTCAGCTCAATTAGTTGGCGAATCAGGTTTAATTCTATTGTCTGTTCAGCTTTATGGAATTCTTTCGAGTTTGTTTGGCCATAAGCGATATATACACCATATGTATGATATACAATTTATGATGAATATTGAAATGGAATAATGTGTAACGTAAGGTATGATAAAAGATGAATTTATGATCTTTAATAAATGACAAGTTAAATAATATTTTCTCTATATGATATATGATGCTTAATCAATATTATTAGCGTATGATAAATAATAGATAATTTATGGACTCGAACTAGAAACTTAAAATTTGTTAATTAAGCTCCATCTAATGAATGCTATAAATGATAAATCCAAGTAGACCTATAAGCTATAAAGAGACTTCATTGTGATTTTCTTGAAAATATTGATATCCCCTTTAAATATTATAGGACTGTTTTTCAATCGTGAACGGGTGTTAGGCAGTCAGGCATCCACGACTGCACTGTTCTCATTTTGTTTATTCTATGCTTTTGTCATATTTCCCAGAAAGCAATTTGGTTAAAAGCAAATGAGTAATTATTAAACAGCTGAAGTCAAGTCCAGGGTCTGCAAAAAAAAAAAAAAAAAAAAAAAAAAGATAGAAAAAAAAGGTAAGAAACCAAAAGTTGGCCAAGACAAAGGCAAAATGAAGCCAAAAGCAAATTGAAACTTGAGCAGCATTTTTAATAAAATTTACAATGGGCGAAGGAATAAAAAAAGAATTACATAAATTAAGTTGTGGCAGGGGCGGGAGTTAGCCTTCCTGCTGCCCCGTCAATTGGCAAATAATGGACTCTTCTTATTATTAACTGAAACGCTTTTTGATCTGCCCAGGCAAATTACACGCTACAACGCGTCGTTGTACAACACTGCAAACGGACTTG
Organism: Drosophila mojavensis; assembly: GCF_018153725.1. Lineage (NCBI taxonomy): Eukaryota > Metazoa > Arthropoda > Insecta > Diptera > Drosophilidae > Drosophila > Drosophila mojavensis. The sequence goes on along the minus strand of NW_025318726.1, from coordinate 5,262 downwards.
ATGCAATGCAGCGCAGGCCATATAACACTCTTCGCTGTCTTTGGGGACGAGGGGATTTAAATGTCGTCTGTGGCGTTCACTTTGATTAAATATGCACACCACAGACAGACAGAGAAAGACACACAGACAGACAGCGGAGAGAAAGAGAACGAGGTGAATGGGGAGTGGATTTTGTGGAGCAGCGCATTAAAATGCCGCAACAATGCGGCAGCAGGGACAACTGCAAGTGGCTGTCGCTTTGCCGTATCCTTAGACAAGTCAAATAGCGAGAGTTGGACAAGAAAGCGCAAAACAAGTTGGCGAATTTTCGGCAACTGCAGCGTGTCCTCTGACAGGATATAAAACAATCAGCGCAAGCTAGCGGAAACGGAAGTGTTGCTGCCAGCCACACCCCCGCGCCACCAATGGGGGCGTAACGAATTGCAGCTGCTATGCCAGTTCTCCTTGTGGCGGTTGTGAATTGTAGTCCAAATGCTGTCCCATCCTGCTCCTGGGAGATACCACAACACAGGACTCGCTCGCCTGCCGTCTACCGTTTGACTATTCTCCGTTTTTCAGCTGCCTGCCGCCTGCATCGGGTATATTAATATGGCAAATTGAAATTTCACGCTTTGTTGCCGAACGTCCTAGGACTGACGTCTAGTTTTTGTGTGCCGCCACCACATTTGGCTTGTGCCAGTGGCGCTGCAGCTCATGTGGTTTGCAGTTTGATTTATACTCCATGGCACTTAATTAATTGGCCTTCAAACTATTTTCAGTCATTCTTCGGCACAACGAAACCCGACAGTTGAAAGGATAAACATCGGCTATGGTAGCCATCGAAACAATTTGCTTTGCTATTTTTGCAATTGGCAGCAGGGATATGCTGAGCTGAGGTAAGCTTACGGAACGATTCACTGAAGAATTTTTGGGATTTTGGAAAATACGTCCGCGTTGCATTTGGTGAGCCACAAGAGAAGCATTCAAATTCCATTTTTGTTTAATTATTCCTTTTTTTACCTTAAATAAATATTTAAGCTGAAGCAGCAAGCTCTCTCTTGTCGGTCTATACAAAATGCATGGGTATAACTTACTTATTGATGAAAAATAAATATTCAACTTGAGAGAGACGTATTAAAAAAATATATATATTATAATATATATATATTATACCGATAAAAAAAACCTTCCAAGCAAAATGCTAGATGAAGGATTGTCTAAACTAACATATATTAATAATTTTAATTTTTTCTAGCACTTTAAATAATAGAACTTTGTGCTATATGCGAATACAATCTTTTGTTTTTTACCTATTTGCCATATACCTCTCATTAATAAGATGAGAGTATCAACTAAAATAATTTCAAGACTGCAAATCTGCATTAGTGGTAAAGTAGTTTGGTTTCTTGAGCTCCAGCTCATGACGAGTGAGTGAATAAGATATATATATGTATGCATATGTGTATAAACATTTTTAAAATATTTATTATACAGTCAAATATATATTATTATACATATCGAAAAAAGTTCTATCCCCTTGAAAGAAATTCGTTCTCAATAATTCTTGTTTATTAAAATATCTGTGTAAATCGAAAAAAAAAAAACTGGTCTTGCCATTTTAAACGATCGTGATTCTACTATATTATTATTTCTCATAATATGCTTTAACAGTTTTGTGTGCTCATCCAGATTTGCATTTGTATTATATATTTATTAATATTTATTTATTTATATATATTTTGCATAATTACGAGTAAACTTTATTATTTAAATTTATTTATTTTAAATTTATTTATTTAAATTAACCAAATTTTATTATGTTTTATTTATTAAATTATTATTTTTGTTTTTATTAATTCTTATATATATAATTTTTACTCGTTACGCAATGTTGTCACTTGGTTCCTTCGTTATTAACACCAGAGAATTTCAATTAGATTATGCTCAATTATATATCATATATAGTATGTCAGCGCGTCATCAGGATATCGTTCGCCTTCGTCAAAATTGAATACATTGAATATTTAACTATGACCTCCAAACACAAATTCTTTCCTGAAGATTGTTTATTTGTCGTACCTGATTAATTGGATTGAGTTTTCTTTTTTCACTAGATTTAGCAGTGTGCAAATATTACTCCCTTATGGGCGTGGCCAGTCAAAACGTCTGCCGCTTGTACAGTGCTGGAGCCTAATTCAATACGTATAACTTCGCAGTTACTATGGACCAACGCTTCAGATCTACGATAGGTAACATATCAATGCTTTTCGAACGTGGTGCTAAATCGAGAAAAAACTATATATTGAACATCTTTCATCTTATATTTGGATTTTCCAACATATTTACACATCGAATAGTAAATCTCCACTGGTGTTTAGAGGATCAGAAACGATTTCGGCTCCTTTATAACCGTAAACGAGCATCAATATTTTAACTTTGTTTTTCTTTTTTCAGCTCCATTTTGTCTAGCTTTTATAAAAACTATTCGCTGCTATCGCCCTCCTCACTATGCATGTCAAGCACTTGTAAGTTTTTGATATTCCTTAACAGCAATTGTAAAACTAATTTGATAAAAAAGTTTCGCATAGTTATTATACCCTGAACCCATTGAAAATGGGAAATCAGGGTATAATGGTTTTGTTAAAAGTATGTAACAGGCAGAAGGAGGCGTGGCAGACCCCACAAAGTATATATATTCTTGATCAGGGCGACGAGCTAAGTCGATTTGGCCCTGTCCGTCTGTCTGTCCGTCCGTCCGTCTGTCCGTCCGTCCGTCCGTCCGTCCGTATGTATGAACGCGTCGATTTCAGAAGATATAAGAGCTAGAGACTTGAAATTTTTTTTCCTAGGTCCGTGTATATCACGCGCATATCAAGTTTTTCTTTATATATCGATAACTACTCCCGATATTTTATTATCGATCAAAAACCTTATCGAAAGCTAGTTATTTAATTATATCTCCTACACCTTTAGAGCTAGAGCTTGCAAATTTTAAATGTAGACTTATATGTATTTTATATAATTTCGATTTTTGTTGTAATTTACCCCCCACCCCTATATCCACCCCCTCACCATCACCTTTGTAAAAGGCGTATTTCAAGTACTAGAGACATGTGCTTTGGAATGTACATACATTTTCACCATATAATTACGCCCTGAAACTTTCATTAAGATTGTACATCTAGAAATTAAATTATTCAACAAATAAATTCTTATAATGTTACTACACTACAGCGCAACCCAAGCGCAGTTAGCAGTGCGCATTCTAATACGTGTGTGTGTATGTATGTGTGTCGAAAAGAAGTGCAGACTGATTAGAATATCAGATTAGAGGGTTCAGGGTATCTCCTAGTCGAGCAGTCTCGACTAGAGTCTTCTTACTTGTTTTTTACTTAGTTTCTAGTGTAATTGAATTTGGCATTAATGCATCACTTATTCCCACATTTAGAGTCAAATTTGCGACGGGCAGCGGCTGGGACACGGCATGTGGGGGCGTTGAGTGCGGTGTCGTCTTTGGTGGGCGTGCCAAAATGTCAAACACAAAATTGACTGACAAACTTTTGCTTTCTGTGGACTTCTCTGAACTGCTATTTTTGCTTGGCTTCACTTGGCAGCGAATTTCCCTCTGTCTCTTTCACACACTCTGTGGTAGCACTCGCTGCTCGTTGTTCATGATGACAGCTGTCCTGACTCCTGGCTCCTCCTCTAGCTGCTGCTGTGTTGTCGGGCTGGCTGGGAGGAGGTCAGTGCGAATGCAAGGATGAAGGAAAAACCCAAACAGTTTTGCGGTCTTGCATTTGAGCGTCGTCCTTGTGGTCCTTTGCCGTCTCGTTTGTGGTTATAAATGAAGCAGACAAGCAAGCAACACGCCCAGCGATAGACTGGGGGCAGTGGTGTGGTCTTTAGGAGGTTGCCTGCCTTTGCGAGCGAACGGTCATTCGTCGTTCTCGCTGATTCGGCATCCTCTTCGCTAGGCTTGTTCAGCACAATGATAAACTGTATCCTTCAGCTGCCACGCCCCCACACTCCCACACCGATGGCTCGGCGCTGCTGTGCATTTGAACTGTGAGTTCATTTTACATTTTATGCTGTCATTAGATGTGTCTGCTCAAGTTGCTTATATTGATGAGTCCCTGGCGGTCTTTAGCTCGCGTTGAGACGCTTCATTTACATGCTCTCCCTCGCCCACTCTTCCTCTCCCTCTCCCACTCTATCTGCATTGCACGCCATATATTTAAAGGCGTCCCGAGTTATTTAAAATGTTATGTAGCAGACACGTCTCACTTTTCACAGTAAAATGGGACACAGTCGCTTTTATCTGTGGTCTATCCGAGTCCTTTGTTTCCATTCCCTGGCCCAATAGCAGCTGAGAAATGCGCCACGTTAGCTGGCTGGACTGCATCCTCGTAATTCCTGGCTTTCTTGTGGCGGACAGATGCCGTAGCACAAAGCCAATCAGTAAAAACTCATTTAATTTCCCGCTGAACATTTGCGCCCTTTTCGCCAGTCCAGTTGCATTCCACTCCATGTCAATGTGTAGGATTTTTGAGCGCTGCCTTATTTTAGCTGCGCATAGTGGATGTCGTGTTCCGATTTCAAATTCGCTTTGACAAGGGAATTTCTTGCGATGGAGCTCAAGTTTGTAATAGTCTTCGTTTCATTGCTGAGGTAAAATATAAGGGAAGAAAACTATGTGCATTACAAGAGTGCAATGCAATGGTCTTCGAGTTGCTAAACGGTCTAGCAGAAAGAGAATAATTTCAACTTTTTCGATAGCGTTGCACTTCTATAAATCCAAAGATATGTAGGAAGTATTGCTTATGAACATAACTTCCTAGTACTGCTGTCATTTGGGAACCTGTTAACCAAATACTTCATATCTACTGTAATACTTTTTTACCACAATTTTTGAACAATTTGCATTGTCCGATTTGTTGTTCGTAGGCCCAAATGAACGCAACCCATTACGTTGCTATCGAAGTTATCGATATATTCATATACATACATATGTATATACCGTCGATTTATTTAAGCAGTGGGCAAATTAATTTCCCAGTATCTCTGAAACAATGTTGATTTCAGTGCAAGAGAGTTCAAATGGAATGATGGAATTTTGACAACACAAGTTCATAAAGATATGGCGGATATATCTTACATAGTTGGACAATTGGATAATTAAAATTTACAGACTTATATAAGGTTGAGTTTTGTCGCTGGTAGCATTAAGACTGAGATGACGCCCGATTAAAAAATTTATATTTCTATATTCGTTTATTAAACAAA
>NW_025318725.1:0-550 GCF_018153725.1 Drosophila mojavensis | reverse complement strand
AGTATACATATTCTTGATCAGGGCGACGAGCTGAGTCGATTTGGCCCACCATCCGTCTGTCTGTCCGTCCGTCCGTCCGTCCCGTATCAACATGAACGCGTCGATCTCGGGAAGATAGGAGAGCTAGAGACTTGAAATTACCTAGGTCCAAAGTGTATATCACGCCAATATCCAAGTTTTCTATACAAATATCGATATCTATTCTCGATATTTTATTATCGGCCAAGAAACATTATCGAAGCTAGTTATTAGTATATCTCCTACACCTTTGGAGCTAGAGCTTCCAAATTTTTAATGTGAACTTATATATATTTTATACAATTTCGATTTTTTGTTCACGTAATTTGCCCCCCCACCTCTGTAACCACTCCCTCACCATCACCTTTGTCAAAGACGTGTATGAAGTTTCATTTAAGATTGTATTGTATGTCTAGAGATTAAATTATTCAACAAATAAAAATTCTTATAATGTTGCCCACACTTACAGCTGCATTTAAAGCGCAGTCCCTTTGCTTTACTGCGCAGTTGAAAAGCGCTTTCTAATACGTGC
>NW_025318724.1:0-1332 GCF_018153725.1 Drosophila mojavensis | reverse complement strand
TCACCACAGTAACAACAGAGAACGCTACCACGATCGTCGAGAGCTTTAATCAGTCTCCAGTAGCTGACCTGCCCAGGCACCCAACTGCTAAAAGAAGCACGTTAGCCCAAATAGGAGGTATACGCTAGAGGGGGCTTGACTCTTATTTGGGGGTCAGCAGCAATGGCGTGCCCTGAAGGAGCTGGCTAAGAGCTGGGTCAATCTCCATAAGACGACCAAAACTTCGGTTAAAAACTGCGAGGTTAAAAACTGCGAGGTGCAGACAATGCCGCTCAGAAAGTAGTGGAGAAAACGAGCACTAGTGCGATCTCAGGTAGGCACAATACGCCCAAAAGCGTGGGGAAGTTGCCACCGATCGGGGGGGAAAGCACCCTCAAAAAAACCGAGGCCCAATAAAGGAAATTTTCAGCGAACCCAAAGGAACCAATGGCTCTACGGGCTACAGCTGAAAATTCAATTCAGGCAGGTCGACAGACAAGCCCATGCAAAAATGACAGAAGTGACGGAATCGCGATTTCAGGCGTGGGTGGTTGCATCAAATCTAAAGCTTTATCTGAGCGGCAACGTTCAAGGCATTAGGAAGACTAAGAGAGGACAACCTTGTGTTGCAACTGAGCAGAAAGCCGAACATAGTGCCCTTCACGAAGCTGTAGGCAAAGACGCTTGAAAAAGGTGACCGAGCGGTAGTTAAACACTAACCGAATCGGCTCAAGTGAGATTCGTGACCTAGATGAGTTAGCAGCTTAAAAAGGAGATCTTCGAGTCAAGTGGGGCGGATGTTGTGAATTAAATCATATCAAACGTTAATTTCGAATTAGATATTTTTTGCACCCCTGTAAGTTATCGATAGGTCGCAGCCCTGGTCTCAAGCTTCGATATGTCGATCAGTTAGTCGTAAGAAAAGAGCTGAAGAACGGCAGCACAACATAAAGATAGAATTTACTTGCAGTTTTATACTTTTATATTGTTTCATCATTTAAGTATGTTTAAATAAGATTAATGCGCGCCCAAATATTGAATATAACTATGGAAAAATGGAATAAACCAATGGAAAAACTAAAGGAAAACATTACAAGTTATTCTATTTTCGTGATGTAATTAAATGAGTATAGCAAGAGTAGCAACAGTTTTATTTTTATATGTTGCCGTTTTTGAGATGTGAATCACAATTACATGGAATTGTGATGTGGGGCTAATGCAGTGACCACACATAAGTATTGTAAGAAATTGTATTTTCCAGCGGGGTCAGAGCTTCAGTCTGCCCAGGGCCTACAACACAAGACATTTGTAAATTACTACAAAGGACTACGAGTTAGAGAAACGGGAGAGGAT